>NC_042623.1:110508011-110665162 GCF_901001135.1 Rhinatrema bivittatum
CAACAAAACAATCCCTACTCTAATAAAATCAAACATAAATTAATGAATAAAATAACAAAAATAATCTCTAGAAATCTTAAAACTATCTATCCACAGCAGCTTACAGAGTGGCAGGAGATGAAGTGTGCTTTCTTTGACATAACTGGCATGCTGAGTGTAATGGGTGCGATTGCACCTATGTTGCTCTTACCCCCACACACGGGAAAGAAATTGCATACTGTAACAGGAAGCAGTTCCACTCCCTGAATATACAAGTTGTCTGCCATGTGCATATGAGGATCATCAGGGTTGTCTCCAATTTTGCCTTAAGCAGCCATGACGCCTTCATCCTTCTGCAGGCGGCACTGGCCCAAATTTTCACTGAAGGGAAATGCAGTGAAGTTTAAAACGCAAGTCAAAACAAAGAGAATACTTTAAAGTTGCAATGTAAGCTTTTTGAGGTGCCTGGTGCCAGAAGTGCATACTATTGTGCCATAGAATGAAGCAAGTTGGGGATATTAAAAGTTTAGTTGAAATTTTTCACTATAAGCTTTTCGGGGTGGATACCAAAAGCTGGAAATTTGCTGAACACTTTGCTAAACAATAGTACACACTTTCTTTTCTTTTTTTTTTTTTTTTTTTAACAGGAGATTCTGGTTATGGCTGCAAAACATGGCTGTTCACACCATTGTCTGTGCCATGTACAGTAGTAGAAATCCGTTACAATGAGGCACATGCAAAAACTAGAGCAGTCTTTGAATATACATTCGGTGCACGGATAAGAAGATTCCACTGCCTTGAGTGCTCTGGAGGTGTACTGCAGTGTTCGCTGAAGCAAGTAGCAGATATTGTAGTGGTGTGCTGCATGCTGCATAGTATCACCTTCCAACATTGTATCAATCAAGATGTGACTCCGGACCTGGCGCCAAAGCTTGAAATGTTTGCACCTGCTGCAGGTGAACATAGCACGGCAAGGGGGAGTGAGCTCTGTCGCAAGATCATTGCGGACTACTTCAGAGGTAATTTGTATACATGGTGGAGGTGGGATGGATTGTCTGGTGGTGTGTGGAGTGGAATTCTGACTTCAACATTTTTGTCTTCTCAGATTGGCGCCAATCCCCGGGACGATGAGTGCCAGAAGGAGAACATACCATTTATGAATATGTTCAGATTGTAAATGTGCCTGTTTTTTGTTTTGTTTTTTTTTAATGTTGCAATATGTCTGTTTCATGAAATGCTTTTTTTCCCATTTTAAATGCAATTTTAATATAATTAAATTTTTAAATGACAGCCTTGTTCTTCATTGGTCTCATTCTTCATCGGTGTTAATGCTGGGCCTATGACATCCGTGAAACAAAGGCCCAGCATCCCTGGTCCAAAGAAGTCTCTGGAGTAAGGATACTGGGCTGGCGACACCAGTGAAACACCCAGGCCAGTAACATTTTCTAACTGCAGTTCACCTGTTCCCCAACTGATTCCTATGGCCCATAGACTTCAATGGTCTATAGAAATGAATGGGGGACGATACAAATGCAATTTATAGAATGTTTCATTTGTGGGACGGTCCCCATTTGTTAGATGGATCTCATGAATGAAACAAATGAGACACATTTGTTTCAGATGTCACATTTATTTTAAACAAATGTACTTCACATTTCATTAAAGTAAACTTTGAAAGGTTACTGTGGGTAACCTTCCAAATCAACCCAACTTGCTAAATTGATCTTTGTTTGGCACACAGTTTACTTAAATCATAAGCAGATCATGGCCACACTCTGATAATCTATCTCCCAGTTCCCTTGCACCAACTTGCCCAGTGTCAAAGAACTGGTTAACATCAGTGACAAATCCTGTCGTAGCCAACAAAGGAATTCATTGGAGAAGCCATGGGGATTGTCAGCCCTCATATAAAAAGAGCAACAAAATGATAAAGGGACTGGAAAAGTTTCCTTATGGAGAAAGAATAAGACTCTTTAGTTTGAAGAAGAGAAAACCAAGAGGGGATATGATTGAGATTTAAAATCATGAATGGGGTAGAAGGGGTAATTTGGAAATGGTTATTTATCCTTTCAAATGAAACTTAGACCAGGGAACACTCCATGAAACTAGCAACTGGTAAATCATAGAGAATATTTTTTCACACAGAGCATGATCAAGCTATGGAATCTGTTACCAGAGGATGTGGTCAAGGCAACTAACATTTAATCTGTTTAATGTTTAGGTACTTGCCAGGTACATGTGACTTGGATTGGCCACTGTTGGAGACAGGGTACTGGGCTTGATGGACCCTTAGTCTGACCCTGGCATATTGTATTTTCTTATGTTAACAAGTTCCTGAAAGAAAATTCATAAACAATTATTAGGTAGGTAGACTTAAGAAATCCAGTACTTATCCCTGAGAGTAAGATACAAGAAATTGATCAACTATTTTGGATCTGATGGGTACTAGTGACCCAGCTGGCCACTGTCAGAGACAACATGCTGGGCTTGCTCTGACCCAGCATGACATTTTTATGTTCTTATGTACCCGCATACCCCTCTCCTCCTCCCCTATCTCCCCCCTTTGGCTATACTCAACTGACTCACACTCCATGCTCGTCCTGTTTACTCCATCACCACCTGTCATGCTCATACTTTCCCCCACTGTCACCCTCTCTGTCACACTCCATTCTCACCCTAGTCACAACACCTACTCCACTCTTTCGGGAACCTAAACAAGCAGGCAAAAAAGACTGACAGGCAATTACAGGACAACAAGCAATGCATGCAGTAATAATACAGACAACAAAAGAAAAGGGAAAGGGAAGGAAAAACCAGCAGCACAGAAGATGCCACTCAGAAATCACAAAAGAATACCCCCAACCACTAACTCCAACCAACTCCTAGCAACACCCAGCACATGGCCCTGGAAGGAGCTGCCTTTCATTCCCCTGCAAGAAGGCGTGTCCCATAAATTTGATGGACATCTATGCACACCGATTGTACTTCAGTTTGGCCCATGTCACTTTAAACAGCTATTAAGGAACTCTGCAGCACTTTTTACATTATTGCCGATTTTAGCGCCTGTTTCTCCTGCAGTTTTCTGCTGCACAGCTTTAGCATGGGTTTTGGCACATTTTTTCCCTAGCACAGAATTTTAACTATAATAAAATGGCGCCGATGGCCCGAGAGCGGGAGATCGGTCCCTGCGCCCCCACTGGACCACCAGGTACTCGTAAAAGGTTTTGGGGGGGTTCGGGAGGGTGGGGGAAGGTAAGGGGTCAATTTTAAAGGGTCGGGCCTCAAAAAAAAATTAACGATGTGAATCGGAACCGATTCCAATTCACATCACCACCGATCAGATTTTTTTCTCCCTCTAGCCGAACCCGATCGTTAAGATGATCGGGTACATGATTCACATCCCTAGTGTTTGTGCACGCATGTTATAAAATCGGCTAGCCATGCGTACATGTGCGCACGATTTTATATCGACGTGCGCACGTGTGCGTGAATCCCATCTCAAGCGCATAAGGGAGGGAATTTTAGTAGGTACACATGGCGACGCAATAGGCCTATTTCCGAGTTCCCTCCCAGTTCACCCCAGTAAAGGAGTGGACCTCCTAAACCCTCTACCTAACTTGCCTCCCTTTTACCCTATTAGTCCCGACCCCTAAAACCCCGCTGACTATCCTTTTTTTTTTTTTTTTAATTTCACTACTACCACGCATAGCAGAAGTAAGTTACGTGGTTGAGGGATCCCGGTGCACATTAAAGCACGTAAGTGACTTTGTGGGTGCAGTTGCAGCCCACCCATGTCCTGCCCAGATCACGTCCATGTCCTTCCTCTTTTTTGTCAAATCTTTTGTATCTGTGAATCGGGAGATATGCGCGTGGCCGTGGGCCTTCTAAAATCTGCGCAGCCCGCGCGCGGCCAAGTCACACACAGATCTTTTAAAATTTGCCCTTTACATTGTAATGTATTAGAGGCAGGGACTTATCATGCCTGAATACTTATTACCATTGCATTGATTTTTTTTAAAATAAATGTGATTAAACAGATTAATAAACTAAACTAAATATGTTTAGTAGCACAACAAAAATAATAAGTAGTAGTACTAATGAATATATATTCTGGTTCACTTCAGTCTCTCTTACCCTAATTATGACTTTCTAGCATATATACTCCCAGATGATATCATACCTGGGTAGAGGGAGCCAACTGATCATACCCCAAATACTAATGTAATTATTGAGGAAGGGCATGAAACGTCAAGTCAATGCACATTTTTTAATTTAGGGCATTTGACTCATTTTCTATTTGTAGGTCAGGTCCATCCATACCAGCAAAATGGCTAAATGCAAGAGAACAAAAGGGGAAGGTGCAATGGGATGGGCAGATGAGTGGAAGCTGAGAAAACAGCTTCCATAGACTTAAATGGGCTGATGCCTCCAAATTAGAGTAAATATATTTGTTCCAAGCTGCAAGAGCACAACTGCCTGCTTGGAATTTAGCAGAACAACTCCAAAAATTGCAGTCTTTGTTTTATGTACTATGTCCTGATGTGTATTTACTCCACATCTTTATTTGCATAGTTCACAACTGAAGAACAATGAAAGATACAAAATTAAGATAGCACTGGTTTTCTAACCTATTTTGGATTGCTTGATACAGCAAATAAAGAAATTGCTCAGTGCATTGCCTTATCGGATAGAAATTACTGACTTTAATTTACAGCTCTCCTCCTTTGAGATCTCTTGGCTGGCTATGCAGGCTGGAGAGAAAAAACATATTAAACATTTTTACAGCTTTCCTTAAGAATAAGAAAAATCCCTGTTTTTTGCAGGACCGTTCTGTTCACTCTGACCTCTGTGGTAGTGCTGGTCATCACTACTGACTGGATCAGCTGGGACAAGCTGAATCGCGGATTTCTTCCAAGTGATGAGGTCTCGAGAGCTTTCTTGGCTTCCTTCATCTTGGTCTTTGACCTTCTTATTGTCATGCAGGTACATTGTCCTAATTTTTCTTTCATTTTGATTAAGTTGGCCAGGCCTGCATATCTTGTCTCCACTAGAACAAATAACTTAATAGAGTACAAAACTTTTCGGTGTCTTCTATTAATGATGGCATTTTAAATTAGAATTCATAGGGACTTAGCAAAGTGCCAGTTGGTCTTGCAATAAGAGACCATTATTGCTTTGTTTTGCTTTTATTTCCAGTTATAAATTTGATAACTTGCCAAATGGGATATTGTTTTCTGCCAAAATCTTCTCTAAAGAAGAAACCTAGTCATTAGGGTAATTGAATGCTACAGATATGCGAATGATGAAAACACAAAGCAGAGAACATGCACTATAAGCAAATTTAAAAATGTTTACATTTTTAACAAGTAAAGTTGTCTGGCAAAGGCACTTGGCAGCAATAGACCTAGCTTTATTCATGGGCCTCTACTAGGCCCGCGCCTAGGGCACCAAAATTTGAGAGCAGCAAATGTCCTGCCTGCTTCTGCCCCCCCACAGACTGCCTATCCTGTCCTGTACCTCCAAATCTTTTCAACTCACCGCCCCACACTGGACCTCGGAGGCTGTAATTCAGCAATATGGCACTATCCTTAGATTGCCATGAGTGCAATGACTAAGCTTGCGCTCACCAGCTGTTAGGTGGGGACTATGAGCATTAGTTTAGTCCCTGCACTCATTTGGTCTAAGGAAGTTTTTCATAGCTGGAGCGCAAAGCCTCAAGGTGGATGGAGGGAGGTGACAATAGGAGTTAAGGGCTCCAAGGTTCAGTGTAAGGAGGTGGCATGGCACTGGTATTGACACTGCCCAAGGTCTCATCAACCTAAATCTGTCACTAAGCATCTGCAGTCTATGGTGCATTACTGAAGACTCATGATCTTGGAGTTAAAAAAGTATATTTTAATTCTATAGAACAGGACTGATAAGCTTGAATTGCAGAGGTGGCAGAAGCTCATGTAGTTACTCTCAGTGGAGAATATAACCTGTCCATCACGTGTTTGTCTATTACATCTGAAAACCTACAACAGTATTTCTGATTCTGTGCATTATGTATTATGTAATTGTGAATTCTGAAACCTTGCAAGAACCCTGTAGTTATTTCAACTGTCCCTTTACGCTATCTAAAATGCCAGATAACCAGTATAACTTCATTGGTACCTATTCTAAGAATGACTCTAAGGACCAGAAAATCTAACCCCTCGTTACTAAATGATATTAGTGGCAGTCATAAATTATTAAGGAACAGAAGGTATAGCATTTGAAGATCATGGGAGAACCATCAACAAGTAACAAATATTATGGAGTAGTAGAAACTAGCATCATGAGGCTCTTTCACAAAGGCATAATTAACCCTAATTTGTGACTTAGAAAATATTTTGGCAGAAAGTTATTTGAGTGTTTTTTTAAAAAGATAATCACAGTTTATGTTTAAAAACAGGACTCAGAGTCCCTGTGTATCTTCAGAAAACCAAATAAAACTCATTTATGTTTTTTTAGGATGGCTGCTTGTTGAAATCGCATAAAACATCAGTTTTATTACAACAGTATTTCCCAACCTTTTCATGCCTGTGGAACACCTCCATTAAAACATATTGTGTGTATCACCGACCCTCATGGACCAGGCAATGCAGACAGGGGGAGGACCCATGGCGAAAACAAGATCTAGAAAAGCACTGAAAATCTCATGGCTCTCTTCCAAATATTAAAACAAAGGGAGAAGGGAGAAGGCAAGCATGAATTTATCATGATGGGCCAGTTCCCTCTATATACAGGTCTAGTGCAGTGTAGGCAGCCAACTCAATTAGTTATCTTGGTTACTGCGTGTGGCTGCCAGAGCTCCTTCATTGCTGCTGCTGCCAAAATTCAGATTGAGTCAAGTCCTGTTTCACTTAGCCTGGGGATAAGATAGAGACAGAAAGGACTCAAAGATGGGTAAGATCAGGAGCTGCTGTGTATAATGTGTGTGCTGTACAAAGCAGGTCCCAACTCTCTGTACCATGCATGCTACCCATTAATTACCACAATCCAAGGTTCATGCTGTAACTAGGAAGAGGCATGCATGATTATATATGTTGAAGAGCCACCACTGGTGTCTCTTGTTACTCACTACAAGATGCTGGACTAGATCTGAGTATGAGGCAGTGGCGACTTTTCCATGGCACGCCTGATTAGGTCTGAAGGCACACCAATGTGCCATAGCACACTGGTTGGGAAACAATGACTGATACGCATCGCTACAGTGCTGCATATGTCTAGTAGCACTTTAGAATTGATAAATAATAGTAGCAGCAGAATGCTGTATAGGAGTTAGGAAACCTTTACATGCATGTGACATTACAAATAGGAAAAAGAAAATTGTATCACAAACGCTTTTTCATATTTTGTCTTTCTCTTATGAGCAAAACTATATATCAGGGAGGACACAGACCTGTTTTACTGTTGGAAAAAATACTGTTGAAGAAGTTAAACAGAATGTTGTGCAGGAGTTTACATGTCATAGATACAGTAAATATGAAAGTAGAAGCGAAAAAAAACCATACCAGGATGAGGAGGAATTGAAACACTTTCTCTATCTTTTATTACTTGCTTGCTTTCACTTTTACCAAATTGCTATGAATACCATCTGTTTCTCAATAGTTGTATGGAATCCTACTCTAAAGTATATATATTATTGCTCCTACACCCATAAGACACACTTACAAATACCTGGCTTTTCAATATTGTGAAATTTCCTTCTGAAGTTTGTTGTTCTCCAGAGGGAGCAAAGAGAAGCAGATCATGAAAGAATTTTTTTTAAGTATGCTTTTTGTTTTCAGCATTTAGCTCAAAATGTTATACAGTGCATTCAAAAAGTATTCAGATGCCTTCACTTTTTCCACATTTTGTTACATTACAGCCTTATTCTAAAATGCATAGTATGCATTTTTCCCTCCTGAATTTACACACACAAAGCAAAATCAGGTTGTAGAATTTTTTGCAAATTAAAAAAAAAGCGAAATTTTGTGTGTAGATTGAGGAGGGAAAAAATGCATATTATCCATTTTAGAATAGGCTGTAACATAACAAAATGTGGAAAACGTGAAGGGGTCTGAATACTTTCTGAATGCATTGCAAGTGAAGATAGGAAGCAGTTTGTATTGCATTGAATGGTCCTGAACTAGTTGTACTTGCTGTATTGCCTGTTTGCCTAGGCACAACTGGATTAAGTTGTCTGAATCCTTTTTATTATATCAATAACTTCTGACTGAGTCTCAGATAATTCAGTGGACAATTAAGTGATTTGTGTGTACTTTCAGAGAGCCTTCATACAGCATGCCATAATCCAGGTTTCTTTGCACATATATTCAAATTTCCAATTGCACAAAGAAAATGTTAAAATAAAAGTCAAAACCAGGGAGGATAGCTTTCAAACAACTCCATGTGGCCTCATATATGCACATATATGTCCACTCTTAGATCTGCAACAGTATTTTATAAATGCATACCAGCTAGCGCAGATTACAAAATATGCATATATCTGCCCCTGAACATATGCACGTATGTTTGGCTACTATCAAATAGCTCAGTTTCCCCAAAAGCCTTTCTTTCCTTCCCAGTCTGCAGAAAAAAATGGAGAACTTTCCCACTTTATCCACTCCTGTGGTTTCAGACTTACCCTGTCAGAAAAAATATCCCAATAGGACAAGAGGACCCTAGCTGGTCTGTTACTCTTACCAGATAGATAAAACTACTCTCTCCAGTGGATCCAAAGGTCTTGCACATAGCCATGCTCTGAAATCCTCAAGATGAGCTTCAGACTCCAAAATCTCCTCTCTATGACTCATGGAACTACCATATGTTCTACCATATGTGATTGATGAGGATCCTCTCATCAATCACAAAAAAATCTGCCACATTCTACATTGTAAATGTTCGTTAGGGCATCAAGAGCCCTATATTACTTAGCATTTTGTATTAACTCTGCAACTTCCTTTCTTTAGTGATAGTTTACGTTGTCTGAAGTCAAGCTTGAATTGCCACCATGCATCTGCCTTAGTAAATGAGAAAATTAAAAATTAAGCTGGCAGATGACCTATCTTAGTTCAGAAACATAACCTTATAATTTATAATTATATTGCTTATTCAACTCTGGTGTGATTTATCTGTCCAACCTTGGAGCAAACAGTAATGAGAATTTTTATCATGTCCATAACTTTTATTGGTAACAGAGAGACATTTGAAGCAAGGTCACTATATCTGCTTGTTTAAGGGTTATAAGACTTTCATTAAATCTGTTTTAAAGAATTCTTTCCTTTCTGAAATGGGGAAGAACACAAAAAGCTCATAGAACAATCTTCCAAATGGTGGTGATTGAGGTAGATTAACATAAAACTCAAACAAAAATATCTGCAAATTACTCACTGCATAAATGCTTATTTGGATATAACATAATAAATGATTAACTGGATATATTTGGCATTTTTACAGATGCTGAAAAAAAATTTTCTCTTTGTAGCATGAATAAAAATGCTACAGATCAATATCTTCAAATATATGGCTCAAAGATTTTGTAGATGGTTGCATTATACTCTTATGTAGTGACATAAGATAGTCAAAATATGGAGTACAACAACACTGGGCAAGACAGAAGAACGTTTTCATCAGTAGTCACAACTTTATTTTTTCAGCACTGAGAGATTCAGATTTATAGGAGACAAATAGACAATAAGTATTTCTGTATACATCTCCTAAGTGTGTGCGCATTATAGATTGGCTACTTATGTTTAAAAAGGTATACATAAGCCTAGTCTGAAACAGAAGTATGGCAGACATAGAAAAGAAAATATAGAAGAAAAGTGTAAGTCTCACAAGCATTCCCTGGTGATCATCATCCTGATTAGTTGTACCTTGTTCATATTCAGGTGTCTTAGGCATTCTTGCATCATTTTATCATGTTTGCTTGGTGATGAGCTTCATTCTCTTAATTTCTATTACTTTCCTGAATTGATTACAAAGTTATGAATGCATTTTTTATATTGTATGAAATAGGCTTTAACTAAGAAAAGAAGTTATGATTGCATAGCTGTAATCAGTGCATCGTATGCAAATCCTGCACATAGTTTCATTTGTCCTCAATCACGAACATGCTGTACATTAAAATAAAACCTAGCAAACTAGGATAAAGAAAACACCTGTGAATTTTAATCATAAATCTGCAATATCTACGTCAAGGTACAGGGAGATCCAACAGGCTTGAGAATTGTAAAACAGAAATGAACAGTAGTAACCAAAGTGGCCTCACCTTAAATTATGGTGAACAAGTGCTGCACTGAAGCATAATTGTTTTCCTCTTTCTCATTCCAAGAGCAAATTGAAATCTCAAAGTACTCAATCGATCAGCTAGTTTTCTAGATCTGTAAATTTAAGCACGGGGTGGTGCTTTCTTCAATGAAATAAAATGAACGTAATTTTGTAGTGGTAACACGTGAGGTCCATATTCAAAGAGATTTGTCCAGCTAAGTTCAGTTTTAACCAGACAAACCATAGAATTTGAAATTCCTACCATGTTAACCACCTGTGTTTATCTGATAAGTTTTTAGCTGAAAAATCTGAAGAGTTCTTGTGAGCGAGGTGAATTTATCCAGATAACGTCAATATTCAGCGTCAGTTCATGCCAGAGAGCAGTCCTAACGTGATGTGGATAAATTAGATGTTCTCTCATAGGGTAATTTTAAAAGGAATGTGCGTACACTCAAAAATGGGTGTATCGGCACGCAAGCAGAGAGATGCTGCTCACAAGTAAACATGTATCATTTAAAGAACCCCTCCCATGCATATTTTAGCTAGGGCTTTTAGTGGCTTTTATGCTCATATGCAGGTGGATTTTAAAATATGCTTGCGTGAGGGAAAAAAACGGATTTTCCAAGTAGTCCACCACTTTGCCCAGTTCATATTGTCATCTTCAAGACCCTCTGGTCCTTCATCCTGCATGCCCCCCCATTTGACCCTGAACCCTAACACTGTGCTAAATACCCTAAAAGAGATCTCCAGACTAGCTCCTCATCAAGACCCAAAGTAAATTTATGCAGATAAAAAGCCGATGGTCATCTTTTTTAAAATGTGGATTTGTGGGCTTAAGCCTTGGCCTTGCTCCGGAACGCCCATGCCTGCCCCCTTTCCACCCCTTCTTCTTGGCATGCACATGGTTATGTACACACATACTTTGCACATTGCTCGTGCAAGGCTCACATACACACGTACATGGCTGTTTTTTGTACAATAAATATACAATATATATCTGTATCTATTATCAACAAATATTTTTTTTATTGTTCACTACCATTAAAAGTTTTAAACATTATCCACTCATACCACATTCAGCCACATAATATAATATTGCACATATCCCTATTACATTAAATACATACATTTTCCATCATTATTTCATACATGTGACTAATCCCATTGTCCAATAATTATACAATTCCCAAATAGTTCCCTAACATTTACTTAATTATATCTTAATATTTTTTACACAATTACATTTGTTGTCATAATTTTTTGTTACACAGAAGCACCCAAAATTTTCTCTAAATATTTCCTCACACAACTCTAGATGTTTTCTTCATACAACTCCCAAAATTTTCCCTTAATGCTTCCTCACACAGATCCCTTTTCTCTCGATATTGATAGAACTCCTGACGAGAGACTCTCGTTTCACCCAAATGGTTTCCTCAGGGGATCAGTACTGAACTATCATTTCTTCATTACCATTATAGGGAACATCATAAGAACATAAGAAATTGCCATGCTGGGTCAGACCAAGGGTCCATCAAGCCCAGCATCCTGTTTCCAACAGAGGCCAAAACCAGGCCATAAGAACCTGGCAATTACCCAAACACTAAGAAGAACCCATGCTACTGATGCAATTCATAGCAGTGGCTATTCCCTAAGTAAGATTGATTAATAGCCATTAATGGACTTCTCCTCCAAGAACTTATCCAAACTTTTTTTAAACCCAGCTACACTAACTGCATTAACCACACCATCTGGCAACAAATTCCGGAGCTTTATTGTGCGTTGAATGAAAAAGAATTTTTCCGATTAGTCTTAAATGTGCTACTTGCTAACTTCATGGAATGCCCCTAGTCCTCTATTATTCGAAGTGAAAATAACCGAGTCACATCTACTTGTTCAAGACCTCTCATGATCTTAAAGACCTCTATCATATCCCCCCTCAGCCGTCACTTCTCCAAGCTGAACAGCCCTAACCTCTTCAGCCTTTCTTCATAGGGGAGCTGTTCCATCCCCTTTATCATTTTGGTTGCCCTTCTCTGTACCTTCTCCATCGCAACGATATCTTTTTTGAGATGCGGCGACCAGAATTGTACACAGTATTCAAGGTGCGGTCTCACCATGGAGCGATACAGAGGCATTATGACATTTTCCCTTCTATTAACCATTCCCTTCCTAATAATTCTTAACATTCTATTTGCTTTTTTGACTGCTGCAGCACACTGAGCCGACGATTTTAAAGTATTATCCACTATGATGCCTAGATCTTTTTCCTGGGTGGTAGCTCCTAATATGGAACCTAACATCGTGTAACTACAGCAATGGTTATTTTTCCCTATATGCAACACCTTGCACTTGTCCACATTAAATTTCTTCTGCCATTTGGATGCAGATGAAATTCAATAACCTTGTTGTTCTTGTTGTATATATGGTTCTTGCTTAATCTGAACAATAAAAAAAACATTTGTTGATAATAGATACAGGAATATATTGTATATTTATTCATGACAGAATAATACCTGTAGATTACCCATATGTTGTAATTTATATTTGGAACTCCTAAAAAGAGCTCAACAATTCCGTCACAGTAAATGCAAGTCGTAGAAAAAGAGGGAAATATTACTTCACTTGAAAATTGTCGCTCCAATAACTATGTATAAAATTTCTTAAATATCTTCGTTTTATTTTTTATTTTTTTTTGAATTTTTCTGAACTTTTTAATTATTATAACTTTGAAGACGATAACTACTTATATAATGATATGAGAGTGAACTGCATCAGCAAGCCAGTCGGCGTCAAACCAGAAGTTTTATGGTGAGCGCCCGGTCTTCTCAATCATTTGCAGTCACTTGTATAACTTCATTCCATTTTATGTTGAACAAATAAAGTTTTAAACTGATGCAGACACTTCTAAAGGACGGCAGTGAATGTCGGTGAATGCCATTAAGAACGGCTCAACTGCGGCCGAAGTTTCGCTGAAAAACAGCTTCATCAGGAGCCAAATCTAAACAAAATTTATCCAAAGGTTCCGCTCTAAAGGAACAGCTGATGCTGTTTGATGCTTCGTCTTCATAAGAAAATATTTGAATATGAGGACCGCAAGGTCTCTTTACTTCACTTCAGTATTCATAACTTCAATGTCCAATTATCACTAAATGAAAAGACAAAAGTTGTAAAAATAGAGAGTATCTCTTATACTTATCTTAACACAGAGCAGGTAGTCGTATCCTTACTCTGGACGCACTGGTCTCACACATGAATTCAAAATGGACAGAACGCTATCACTGATTTCAACACCACTGTTATAGGGCCGCTTAGCCCTTGCGTGACCAATAGAATCTCACTGATGTGGTGTTGAAATCAGTGATAGCGTTCTGTCCATTTTGAATTCATGTGTGAGACCAGTGCGTCCAGAGTAAGGATACGACTACCTGCTCCGTGTTAAGATAAGTATAAGAGATACTCTCTATTTTTACACACTTTTGTCTTTTCATTTAGTGATAATTGGACATTGAAGTTATGAATACTGAAGTGAAGTAAAGAGACCTTGCGGTCCTCATATTCAAATATGAAGACGAAGCATCAAACAGCATCAGCTGTTCCTTTAGAGACGGAACCTTTGGATAAATTTTGTTTAGATTTGGCTCCTGATGAAGCTGTTTTTCAGTGAAACTTCGGCCGCAGTTGAGCCGTTCTTAATGACATTCACCGACATTCACCGCCGTCATTTAGAAGTGTCTGCATCAGTTTAAAACTTTATTTGTTCAACATAAATGAGAAAATGAAGTTATACAAGTGACTGCAAATGATTGAGAAGACCGGGTGCTCACCATAAAACTTCTGGTTTGACGCCAACTGGCTTGCTGATGCAGTTCACTCTCATATCATTATATAAGTAGTTATCGTCTTCAAAGTTATAATAATTAAAAAGTTCATAAAGATTCAAAATTCAAAAATAAAAAATAAAAACATAAAATAAAACGAAGATATTTAAGAAATTTTTACATAGTTATTGGAGCGACGATTTTCAAGTGAAGTAATATTTCCCTCTTTTTCTACGACGACGTAATTTATATTTGACCATTGTTTTTTGTACAAGCAATTTTTTAAAATTGACGTGTTAGTATATTTAGTGGAACACATAATTATCGGGTGTGTTTTGTTGAATACAGGAGTAAAGTAAATCTGGTAACTTTACCCAGATAACTTACCCACTGCCTATGCTACCTTAATATGGAATTCTTGTGATTCTTACAAATTACTAGTGACAGAATTCATGAATGACATATGAGAACTGAATTCTGAATGGGGATTGGTCCCTTCACTTTTAGCTGTCAATGAAGGGACCAATCATTGCTCAAGTACAGTGAATCATGTTTGTTTACTGTAAACAAGATTCTTCATAGACATCAGGCTGAATTAGCCATGATACATGAGTGACATTGTTCAATAGCGCCAATCACTACTACTAAGACTACTACTTAACATTTCTATAGCTCTACATGACATATGCAGTGCTGTACAAACAACACAAAAATAGTCTTTGATAATTAGAGCTTACAATCTAATAAGACAAACCTACAAGACAAGAGACATGGGGCATTTTTTCTAGCTCAATAAAGTTTTACTACTGAGCATGGATTGCTTTGTCAGGCCTTCAGTCAATTGTAGATCTTAGCTTTAGATAAGAAGTTGACTCTCTAGAGAGGTGGGTGTGTATTAAGCATGGCTAATTCCTCCTGCTGTCTACAGAGAATCCTGTTTATAGTAAGCAAACTCACTTTTTCCATCGATAAGCAAGTCTGAATTAGCCATGAAATGTAGGGGATCCCAAACTGAGGGGAACCTGGATCCCCCATGGAGAGTGGATTATTGGTTGAAAAGGCTGCGTAGAACTGCTTTCCCAAAGTTATTGTTGCTTCTTAACAGATTATCCAGACAGTAGTGGGACATGAAAGTGTGAAATGATGACCAAGTTGCAGCTTCGCAGATGTTGGGAGCCATCAACTGCAAATGACTGTTCTCTGGTCGTGCATAGGTGGTATTTTTTCAAAGATGTTACTTCCAGCAGGTTCTTTCCTGTGAGCACCATGAAGGAGTATAAACTTTAAAGTAGCTCCAATACAGTGCATGAAACACTTTAAATATTATAATAAAATCTTAAATTTGACCCTCCAGATCTCCAGAAGCCAGTGTAAAGACATTAAAATAGGTGAAACTGTCTATGAAATCTAGGGACTGAAGTCTAGCACCCCCATTACCAGCCAGTCATCCAGATAAGTGAAAACACAAATCTTCCAATGATGTAGATGTTTTACCAGAACCTTGTTTTGTTAGTGAATTTTTTGCACCATGAATATGAGATGGATAGATGTGAGCATATGCATCCATCAGATCTAGAGTGTATATCCAGTCTCCGTCTTGGATAAAGGGTAGGATGGTATGGAGGGCATTCATCTCAAACTTCTATAACAAATCCCATTTCAGACTTCATAAATACAGGATGTTTATGGGTCTCAATCCCTCTGACTTCTTGGGGGATAAGAAAGTAGCAGGTATAGAACCCCTTACCATGTTGTTCAGGAGGGATAGGTTCTTATATCCACTGGCTGAGAAGTAACCATCTTGAGATGAATTTGAGTCAAGTAAGATAGATCCAGATTGAAGGCTGAACATTGGTGAAACATTGGAGCCTGGGAGAAGAGCAAACAGTAACCAGATTCTACAGTTTTGAGGATCCAACAGACTTTTAAAAATATTTTATCACTTGTTGAGGAACAGTTGAATCCTTCCCCTTAATGAGGTCAAGGCCTCAGGAGGCCCCAGTTTGCGAGCCTCCTGTGGTGTCTTAGATTGACAAATCTCATGTGGGTGTCCTCGGGCCAGAAGTTGTTATGGGAGTTTATGTTTAGTTTGATATCGCTGAAATTGGTGGAAGGGGCAACTCTGAAAGAAGGACCACTTAAGAGAAGTAAGAATACTTAGAGGAAGAAGACTAGGATTGAGTGACCATATGCTGCTCTTTAATCTGGGCTTTTTAATCTCTTCTTGTCCCTGAAGAGATTATCCACAGAACATGGGTCATTGGCCAACTTGTCATATATATTGTGATGGGATTTTATATTCCCCTAATGAATGCAAAAAGGTGGGCTATAAGAAAAACTGGAAAGGAGATCCAGTTTGTAAAAGAAATCAGAATAAGACTTGGACTCTAACTCCCTCCAGAAGGCACAGGGATTCTAGAGGGGGAAGAACTTCCCAGGTTTAAAGTCTCTATAGCTTTATTTTATCAAATGACAGATTCACCCACAATCATAGCAATTAGCCAAGCCATAGTCTGGTCCCAGGCATTTCTAGGAGATGTCATGACTATCGGTGATGGACATCTTGCGACCACAGATACAATCTTTGAAGCCACTGGTATGGCTTTCTTAGAATCAGACATTCCAATATCTTTAATATGCATTTTTTTGTTAGCACTGAAAAGAATGTTGATAGGCTGCCGAGACAGTGAGGAAGTAATCAAAAACCAAAAATGAGACTGCTTGAGCATATTTTGAGAAAAGATAGAGAGTACATGTCTGTGCGAAGCTCAGGCAAAAAAAGACTGAATGTTTCACAAGGCAGTGCATGCGCAGGAACTCCTGAGCATGCACTGCCTTGTGAAACTAACAAAACAAGGTTCTGGGTTGTTCAGCACCATCACATTATGTCGTAGGTGTCATGGCTAATTCAGCCCTGCTTGTTGATGGAGCAAAATAATACTAGTAAAAGTAGCTGTCAGAGCTATCAGCACTTAATATTCTGCAGAGCAGGAGCAGGTAACAGCCTCTACTGCTCCTGGTCTACGTTCAGGACAGTTTTGAGGCTTGAGGTTTAAGGGATTTTGGGTAAAAACATTTTTAATGGTACTGCTGGGGGGGATCAGTGCTACTTCCATGGGACAATATTCAATTATAGTGGGGGACAGGAAGGAAATGCTTGGCTATCCAATATTTTTATTCCTACAGGGAATCAGGTTGGGGAGGGGAATTGGCCATTGCATGTCTTTTGGGGCGGGGGGTGTGGGGTTTGCAAATATTTAATAAGTTGGTGAGAGCCAAAGTTACCCAGGTAACTTTATCCGGACAAGTTAGCTAGATAAACTTAATTGGCTAGCTTTCTTGCTCGCTGGCTTTTTAAATATTGACAAAATTATATTTTAGCAAACATGAATATTTTAACTTTGCTTCCTTGTTAATTTCTACTAGTTTGCTTTGTGGAGCAGAAACTTTGTCTTTTATATTATATTGCTTTCCTATCTTGCAGGAGGCAACAAATCAAAAAGTTTCAGACCCTGTCAACTCAGAGTTATGATTGTATAGCCCTGAGAAACTTGAACTGAAAGAAATTGCTGGATGTGTTAGAGAAATTATTTTAATAGTGCACAGAAGGTAGAAAATTGGGATCCAATAGTGTTTATGTTTAACACCTAAGAGAATAACTTTACCTATGTCACATTGCATTGCCACAACTTAATCAGATAACACCAATACTGTCACAAATTGATACAACTGAGAAGTACAGGAAGGGTGTCTATAGTATTGTAAGAGAACACCAAGAAATCAAATTAGCACTTAAGAAAATGTACCCTAACATTAGAAGGCCTTCTGTTAATGGGAGGCCAAAATGATCTTAGTTATGTGAATCTACAAGCAGAGAAACCACATTCTCAGCCATTTTGGAAGGATTCCTATCACTAGAACTTAGCAAATCTTTATAGGACCATTTAGAATTAGGGACATTAGATGAAACAAGCTTGGAAAATAATTCCATGATACAGAAAATACTTGCATTGCTAAGGCTTCTGGATCTATAACTCTGCTTATACACACTAGCACTTTTCTGTTGACATGTATTGATTTCAGACATAAGAGAAAACATTTTTTAAAAGCCTCTTGACAAGGGACCATTCTCCTGGATAAAGAAATTCCTGACTGGGAAATCATTTATATGATTACTGGAGAAAGAACTTATGTGCTGTTCTTCCCGCTTTAGGATTTCTTGCGCTAGGCAGAATGTTGATTTACCTAAGGTCAGTTCTCATTCTTTTTTCCATTGTGACACAGTTGACAGAGTGCATGACTCACTGCATGCTACATGTAGCAGCTGACCTTAAAAAATCCTAAATATTATCTATTCTTTAAAATGGCACAAAAGAAATATAAATATTTTTAACTATTTTTTACAAAATGTTATTGAAATTAAAGTTATTAATTTTATTTTTTCACAGAACTTTTAGTCTTCGTTTACTTCATCAGGGAGAAACTTGAGACTGATGTGCTGCACTGTTTTTCAATATGGGTGTGATAGAGTATATGACAGAGAGCTTCAGAGTGCCTTAACAGACCGGCTCCAGCTATCTGGTCTGGTCTACCTTAAGACAGACAGGAAAGGGATCCTCGGGTGGAGGCGTTTCCCTGAGGTAAGGGATACAAAGGTGAGGCCCTGAGAGAGTTAGATAGGCCCCAGGGAGAAGAAGGAAGCTGTAATGGAGTGCTGTGTCCTTTTGAAAGTGTTCTTGCATTGTGAGTCTGCTGAGGTAAGCAGCCATTTTACTTCTGTCTTGTTGGATGTTTTGCAATAAACCTGATGAAAAGCAGAACAGACTCCAGCCTGGTCTGTTCTCCAGCTTTCCCTAGTCTTAGACCGCTCCAATGGTATCACAATGGGGTTGAAGGGTGGGCAAACTCTAGTGTATCTCACTGTCAACATCAAAATATTTAGACCTATTCTTGAGTATATGCACAGCATAATTAGGACAATTCCCCTTTCAACTCACCATACAAAAATATATATTCAAATTCTGGTATTACCTCTGCAACAGCAAATCAGAATCCCTCTACTGCCAGACACTTTGTAGTTTGTAATATAACACAAGAACTTGCAAAAGTACATTCAGAAGCTATATACAAAGAAGAATTGCTGACTGTATAACCTTTAGAGATGTGTATTTTTTTTATTCATATATATATATATATAAACATAGAAGTGACGGCAGAAGAAGACCATACAGCCCATCCAGTCTGCCCAGCAAGCTTTCACAGTTGTTTTTCTCATACTTATCTGTTACTCTGACTGCTGAGGTCAGGGCCCTTATTGGTAACTTTTTGGTTCTAATTTTCCTTCCACCCCTGCCATTGCTGTAGAGAGCAGTGCTGGAGCGCATAAAAGTGAAGTATCAAGCCTAATTGGTTAGGGGTAGTAACCGCCGCAATAAGCAAGCTACTCCCACGCTTATTTGATTACCCAGCCTGTGCAATTTAGTCCTGTTGGTTGTCTTAATATAAATCCTCTTTTGTCCTTCATTCTCTCCCTGGCCATTGAAGCATTAGCTGCGCTGTATATTATTCAAAGTGAAGTATTGGTTTGTGGTAGTAACCTTCGTAACAAGCAATCTAACTCCCACACTTATTTGTTTACCCAGATTAGGCAATTGGAGTCCTAGTTGTAGTTGTCTGGTCTGTAATCCTCTTATCTTCATCCCCCCTGTCGTTGAGAGCAGCGAGCTGTGCTGTATATATATTCAAAGTGAAGTATTAGGTTTTAATTTGGTTAGGGGTAGTATTCATGGTTTGGTTCGGGTTCCCCTGCGGGTAAATTTCATTTTTTTCCGCGGTTCGGGATTTTTTTTTTTGTGGTTCCTGAATCTCATGTAGTGTGCAGTAACTCCTGTTTGTGTACACTAACCTTAGTTTAATGTGCACTAACATTTTAAAAGTGTACACTAATTCCCATTAGTGTGCATTAACACACGAAATAACGAATTTTTCCGAAATTTCAGAAAAATTTGCTTCATTTTTAGAGCGCTCCCGAACCATGACGAATTAGACAATTTTGTTGAAATTGTCTAATTCATTTAAAATGAATGCACTTCTCTAATAACCTTCATCTGCCGGTGGTAAATTGGAATTACTGGGAAAAGAACGTTTCAATCTTCAAAAACAAATTTTTAAAGGACAAAACTATTACTGGCTGTGTATATTGTGTGTTAGTGTATAAGGCTAGAGTTTACAAGTGTTAAGAATGTGTGTGTTTAGGTATAATAGACTTTGGATTAATTTGTTAACTAGTAAAGTTAGTATTTATTTGCAAGTGAAAAGAATTGTGTGTGTTTAAGATTAATAGACTTGGATTAATTTTGTGAATTCGTAAGGTTAGTATTTGTTTTGCATCAGAAATGTGAGTTAGCAAAGGTCACTTACTTGATCTTTAATGGTATGAGAGTATTTGGTTCCTGGGCAATTAGTCACTGGTTTGATTCCTCACAACCCTCAGCCACCTTTTTGTTATATCGATTATCTTTCTCCATTAGGAGGAAAATCTTCAAAATAAGAATCAAATAATGATTTAGAATAACATACAATTAGCCCTGATTTTAGTGGTTGATTTTAGTGGTTGATTAATTTAAGTATTGTCGGTCATTCACAAACTAACATAAGTTATCTAGTTATCAATTTAAAAACCTTACATTTATAAAACACCAAATAAATAATTTATAAACCCTTGTCAAATTTTAAAACCCTTAAATTCATAGATATACTAACTCCTTAATCAGCTTTTAAAACTTTAGAACTCAACAAAATTGAGATGCACACAGAAGTTCAGCAGTAGGTTTGAGGCTATCCAGTCTTCTGCACCGAGTGCCACATGTATGATTATCTACCTGTTAGTGAGATTGTATGTGTGTCTATGGTGCTAAGAGTTCTCGGCTTTCAGAGAATGAGACCAATCTCTGGAAGAGTGACACATCTGGAAGAGCTTCGGCAGACAGAAAATATACAGAGGAGACCTTCAAGGACATAGTAGATCAGTCCCAACTCCAATGATCTGCTTTGGAGAAGTAAAGTAACCTGACAGGAAACCATCATCTTTGTGTGGCAGGGAGTGAGGCCTGTAGCTAGGATGTGCCCTTCAAATGATGCTTTATCTACATGCACTGAGAATGTGTTTTCCAGAGCATGTGCCCAGGAGGGAAGAGTTAGGATGGCTGTTATAGTTGGTGACCTGGCATTAGGAATGTAGATAGCTGGGTGGCGTGATGAGCATGAAGATAAATTGGTATGAAGCGGCAGATCTCATGCGCCACCTAGATACATTTTTTAGAGAGTGCTGGAGAGAAGCTGATAGTCCATGATACATGTGGGTACCAATGATGTAGGAAGATGCAGGAAGGAGGTTCTGGAGGATAAATTTAGGATCTTAGGTAGGAAACTGAAATCCAGAACCTCCAGGGTTGTATTGTCAGAAATTCTGCATGTTCCCACACATAAAACCCCAGAGACTTTTGCACCTTCCTCCAGGCAGGCACAAGTTGCGCATGCTGGCAGCCTGCTGGCACACGATCCTCCAACATAGAGGCAAATGGCCAGTGGACTTACGTGCGTAGAGCTTTACGTGCATAGAGCTTTTAAAATCGGCCCTATGGGGGTAATATTCAGTAAGATTATCCAGATAAAGTTAGCCGGATAACTTGTCCCGTATATTCAGCGGGATAAATGTCCCACTGAACATGCTTGCCTCTCAGAGGCTTGTTAGATATATCATCAATGCGGCAGGTCCATTTGATGGAATCCTGGTCCCGTTCTCTGGAACCCTTTACCATTGATTTCTCAGAACTATTGACTACAATGAACATGTTCAAAAAGCTGTTAAAGATACATCTTTTCCATTAGACGTTTGACTGCTAAGTGATGATTTAGCATTTCTCCTAATAGAAGCAGCAGTATGAAAATGTTCTTTTTTCTTTACTGTTTTTATCTTTTTGATATATGTTAATAATGAAAGTCATCTCGAAGCTTTGTATAGATGGCATATAAATATGTCCAAATAAAACAGATAAATAAATAAATCAGGCTACATGTAGTGGATAACTAAAAACTAACTGGCTATGTTTGAAAAATATCCGGTAGGTACTTTTAGTTATCCATCTTGTGTGCCGGATATACGTCCTACTTAACTGGATACCTTCAAAAGACATTCAGTCAAGTAGCCACTGTGAATTTAAAAAAAAAAAAAAGTAGTAGTAAAGGGTCTATGGCCTGATTTTCAGCCTTTGTCATAACTTTCCATACTGCTCTGTCAGGTCGTGCACCCCCTAACCACCAATCCCCTTTTAAATTTAGTGCATGGTCTGCAGGGTGTTATATCCTTCTCCCAACCCCTTCCCTTGTTTCTATCTTAATTGTAAAGTACTGCTGCTGGTCCCCTCCCACCCCTGTGCCCCCCTAATCCAAGATATGGCAGCTGCAATCCCCATTCTCCCTGACGCTACCCGACTCCCCCCCCCCCCCCCCCCCCCCCCCCCAAACACATAAATCCCTGCCTGGAGCAGGATACACACTTATTCACGTACCTGCTCCCAGCGTGGCTCCAGCGCAACTTCTGTTAAAAACCTGCTCTGGAATCATAAACTGCACACAGTTTACACTTACATCCAGTGCTTGCAACAATATTATCTGATCTTAATGTGAAATTGTTAATGTATGAATGGAAGTATGTGAGAGCAGGAAACACTATCAAAAGTTCCATCTGACCGTACCTTCTGCACAGTCCGTATTTAATAGATAATGTTCACCGGCCTGAGGATCTGGTGACTGTTCTTAGAACATATTCTAGATCTCCCAGAGATGTTTCCAAGGGCGATTTTTTCTCTCTCTTCTCTACCAATTTAATGCACCTTTTTAATGGTGGAATGAAGTGGTGTTTTTTAAAAACATTATGACCGTGTTTTCATTAAAGGTGAAAGATGCAGATTTTTCATGTTTGAATCTTGTTTATGGAATGGTATCTCTGGTAACCGCTGTAAAAATATAGGACTTGTAATCATTGCCTTGCTAAATCTTTAGAAGAGTTTAACTCTTTTACTACTCTGGAAAACTTGCTGACTCTTGGTAGAAAGACAGATTTGTCCTTCAACAGTTGTGTCTGGGACTGCCCGTAATAATGCCATAATGCATGTGATAAATAACGCCATTGCGAGATGCAGATGCAAATTTGACACATTTAGTCAAATGGAGGAGTTTTGGGCGGGGTTTATGAAAGTGAGGGGTGCTTAAAGTTGTGTGCGTTAGCGTAACACATGCTATCGTGGGATTTAATGCCAGAAATAACTACACTTTTCTTTCAGGGCGTTATTATGTGCATTATGCCTAAAATGGAATTTGCGATAAATATTACAAATCCCATTTCAGGCAAGGGGAGGGAGAGAGAGAGCCTCTGGGGGAGGCACAGATATTAGTCAACTTTTTATACACTGTAAGAGTGGCAACTAGTAACTCGGTGTGAGGTTTTGGTAGTGGGCTAGGTTTTGGGGGGCAGTTTTACATGCACAGTCAGAGGACCAAACAGCACAGTAGACATCAATGAAGATGTTATGTGCTTTGGCGTGATAACAGGTATAAAATGATGAGATTGGTAATTGTACTCTCGACCTTGCTTGATGCTCTCTCTGCCTAGCTGCTATCAAGCTAGGTCAGAGAACTATGTAGCAATCTCATCTTTGTGTACCTTTCATCTCTCCAAATCACATAAAATCTTCATTGATGTCTATTGTGCTGTTCGTATTTTAAAACCTCTTAAACTAATACCATCTCTGGCTAAAGTTAGCTGAATAAATCAGAGATATTAGTGAGATAAACATCCCACTGAATATCCCCAAATAAAATTATCCTTGTAAATCTACCCGGATAACTTTGAAACCTATCAGACTTTCTTTGAATATTGACAGGTTTCAGAGTTATTCGGAAAGATGTTCCTGGATGACTTTAACTTAGCTGTCAGCGTATTGCTTTGACAGCAACTCTTACAGCTTACGCAATTAGCACTGCTGATAGAGCAATGCTGGATTCGCCGGGACCCATATGTGAGTTTTGAGTGCCTGGTCATCATAAAGGATTAGGGAGTCTGGGTATGATGGGGAGAGAGGAGGAGAGGGTGAACTTATGTGGCAGATCTTCATTTTTAGGAGGGGAAGAAAGCTTTTTGGACCTAGAGCCCGCAAACCTTATAAGCTACATATGGTATGGCAATTGAGACTACTATTAGTTTTGATGACTTTCAAACAGTGATATAGATGACAGTGCATGAAGTCTAGACTACTGTAATTCAGTTTTTTTTAGGTCTTCTGGCTTCTACTTTCTGGGCTTTACAGTTAGCCTAAAACACCACAGCACGTATTAAGTTGGAGCCTCAAGATATCAGCATGTAACAGCAATTTTGAAAGTTTTTGCATTGGCTCCCCTGTTGTGTGGTTGTATTAAGTTCTAAATCCTACTTTTAATCTTCCAGGTACTACACTGAGTAGTTCCTTTCTGCATTTAGTGCTGCCTTGAGGGTTTATGTTTCTACCCATTTATTACGATCACAAGGCATAAACTTATTAGAAGTGCCATCCGTTGAACAATTTTGCCTGTGGGAAACAAGAGAACAAATGTTTGCTGTTGCAAGACCATTGCTTTGGAATTCTGTACCTGAGGACATTCAATCTGCTGATTGTATTAAAACTTTCAGGAAAATAGTTAAAGTTTTTTTTTTATTTAAACAGGCTTATGAAGGTTGAGCTCTTTTATATGAATAGTAATGCAGACATGATGGCACTAATTTATTATTTTGTAGCCTGCTGTTTTAATATGTCTAAATGTTAAAAATAAATATAAAAAAGAAACTAAAAATAAATAAATATTTTGGGAAGAGAGGGCATTGGCAGCAGGGCCGGCATTGGTTTCACTGAGGTGGGGGGGGGGGGGGGGGGGGGAGGGAATTGGGCTATAAGGCCCATTTGAAAGCTTTTTTTTCTTTTTTTTACTGGTAGCACTAGTTAACACATTATTCTTTGAATTTTGCCAGTTAAGTTAAAGTTATCTGGGAACACATTCCTGGATAACTTTATAACTCCTCGAGTCTACGTCTATACATAGCTGAATAATTCACCTAACTCCAAATATCAGAGTTAGTGAAGGAGTTATTCAACTATCACAGCTCTGCCCTGATATGCTAAAATTTAGCCAAATAAGTGGTACTGATATTCAAAAGTCAGCATTATCTGGATAACTAAAAGGTTATCCAGATAAATGCTTAGAATATGGCTTCTTTGTATGTAAACCCTTTGAGGTAGATTTTTAAAAAGCCCAGCACACGCATAAATTACAGGATGTGTGAATAAGTCGGGCTCATACGCACTGGGCAGCTTTTAAAAGCTGCCTAGATAGGGCGTATCTCCCACAGTGTTCCCATCTCCAAAGATTTCAAAAAATGGCAGGATGTGGGCATGTTCTGGACGGGGCATGAACTAGAGAGCTTTAGGGATCCACAGAGTTTATCCCATGCCCTTTTGAATTCTTTGACTGTTTTCGTCTTCACCACCTCCTCTGAAAGGGCATTCTAGGCATGTACAGGGGTAAAACATTTGTTTTGTTTTTTGGTTCATTTTCGGGAGGTTTTTCTCCCCACAAATTTCAATTTGTTTAATGTTTGATTAGTTTCTTTCTTTTAAAAAAAATGAATCAAACGTTAAAAAAATAAACATCCTAAAACAAAAATCCTACCACCCATCCCTCACATCCAGAAAAATTCCAGGGCCAGGATTCCCCGGCCCTCACTTACCCAGTCCATTGGGGATCTGCGGGCGAGGCCTATATCCAGGCGAAAAGCTTGCACTTGCGTAGGCCAAAGTCACAGTAGGTCAATGTGACCTTGACCTAGGCTCTACGCAAGACCCGAGGCATGTAGACCTGGTCCCAACGCCATGGTCTAAACTGGATGCTGGAGCCCAGGTCTGAATTCTGGGCCTCAGCCTAGATCAGGGCTCACTGCAGCCAGGCCCGGAGGCCAGGTACTGACACAGAGACCTTGGCCCAGACCAAGGCTCAATGCTGGGACCCAACCCAGATGCCTGGGCCTCGGTCCGACACAAGGCCGGATCCCAACACCGGTTCCTCATCTAGAATTCAGAGGCTGAGTCCCAATGTCTGGGCCTCAGCCTACTAGCACCCAAGCTCAAGCCCAATGTCATATAGCAGTGCTGAGGAGGATGTGCCAGAGTTAATTAACTCTGGTGCAACTCCAGTGAACAGCGTCATTAGAAGAAAGAAGAGAGAAGATCTAAGAAAAAGACCGGATCCCAACACTGGTTCCTCATCTTGAATTCAGAGGCTGAGCCCAATGTCTGGGCCTCAGCCTAGCCTAGCACCCAAGCTCAAGCCCAATGTCATATAGCACCGCTGAGAAGGATGTGCCAGAGTTAATTAACTCTGGTGCAACTCCAGTGAACGGCGTCATTAGAAGAAAGAAGATCTAAGAAAAAGACCTCTGAGGCTTGTGCCTGACCCTAGATTGAGGCCCAGATGTCAGGACCTGGCCTCCAGGAGAGGCATCAGACCTGGGTACAGGCTGAGGCCCCAGCATTGAGACCCAGCCTCTGGGCTGTGCTTCAGCCTTGAGGCCAGGCCTTGGCTTTGGGGGCTGGGCCATGGCCTAGGATGAGACCCAGGCAGAAGTACCCAGCCTCTGGGTTTGGCCCCAGCATTGGTCCTGGGGCACGGACTCCAGCCTAGGCCAAGGCCCAGGCATCTGGTCAGAGTGACCGGGCCCTGGCAATGACCCTAGGCCTGGGCCTAGGCTCAGGTGTCAGGACTCAGCCTCTGGACCAATCTCTGGAGCCATAAGCCCTGGCCTAGACCAAAGACTAGGCATCAGGAACCAGCATTAGGCCTAGGCTTAGGCATTGGGACTCAGTCTATGGATTGGTCCCTGGGGTCTAGCCTGAGCACAGGCACCAGCCTAGGCCAAGGCCCTGGTGTCGGGACCTAGCCAGGTTATGCTTCAAATTCCAGACGGATCAGGTAAGTAATTTTTGAGGGCATTCTGGGCCTTTGCTCCGGTCTCGGCTGAGGCTCCAGTGTCAGCTCGATCCTAGGCTTAGACCCTGGAGTTGCAGTCAGGCCTAGGCCATAGCCCTTGGTTTGGGCCTCAGCCTATTCCCTAGGTGAGGCCCCGGCCTAAGCTTAGACCCAACCCGAAGTTTTAAATGAATTAAATGAATAAGATTTGATTAATTCTGGGGGCCCCTTAATTTGGTTTGTGACCCCCTGAATGAAATGAATTGCCCCTTAATCATTGTGTTTTACAAATTTGTTTAAAACAAATGCATATCCCTAGGGTATTCCAGGTAGCCACGGCCCTCTCCATGAAAAAAATATTTCCTGATATTAGTTCAGAGTGTTCCTTCCTGATGTTTCATTTTGTGATCTCTAATTCTACTGATTTCTTTCCAATGGAAAAGGTTCAAATTTCATGCATCATTAAAACATTTCAGGTATCTGAAGGTCTATATCATATCTTCCCTGCACCTTCTCTCTTCCTGGGTATATACATTTTTAGATTCTTCAGCCTCTCCTCATAATTCTTCTGATACAGACCCCACCATTTTGGTTGCTCTTCTTTGAGCCACCTCCATTCTGTCTCAAGAATGGTCTCAAGAACTGAACATGGTACTGCTCCAGGTGAGCCTCACCAATTATCACCTCCTTGTTCTTACGGGTTATTCTTTCCTTCCAGCCTAACATTCTTCTGGCTTTAGCTTTCACCTTGTCTCATTGCTTTGCCATCTTCAGATCGTCAGTCACTATTACCTCAAGCCCTCTCTCTTGGTCTGTGGACATCAGTCTCTCCCCCCCCCCCCCCCCTGTCATATACAGGTCTTTTGGATTACCTCATCCCAGATGCATGACCCTGCACCTCATGGCATTGAATCCTAGCTACCCAGCCTTCAAACATTCAAGCTTCCTTAAATCACTTTTCATTCTCTCTACTCCTTCAGGCATGTCCAGTCTGTTGCAGATCTTAATATCATCTGGAAATAGACAACCTTTATCTTCTGTTCATTCCAAAATGTTCAAAAAGATATTGAACAGAACTGGTTCAAACACCAATCCCTATGACACTCCACTTAACATGTCTCTCTCGTCAAAGTAGGTTCCATTTACTATTACATGCTGTCTCCTATCAGTCAACCAACAGTTTGTAATTCATACCACCACCTTGGCTCTGATTCCCATGCTTCTCATTTATTCACAAGCCTCCTATGCAAGATCATATCAAAAGCTTTGCTGAAATCCAAGTAGATTACATCAAGCACTCTTCCTCAATCCAATTCTGTAGTCAACCAATCAAAAAAATGTTTTAGATTTGTCTGACAAGGCTTTCTCCTGGTGAATCCATGCTACCTTGGGTTCATAAACCCTCCTGATTGTAGATAAGAGCATAAGAATTGCCAAACTGGGTCAGTCCAAGGAGTCCATCAAGCCCAGTATCCTGTTTCCAACAGTGCCCAATCCAAGTCACAAGTAGCTGGCGAGTACCCAAACATTAAATAAATCTCAAGCTACTATTGCTTTTTAATTAATAGCAGTTTATGGATTTTTTTTCTCTAGGAACTTATCCAAACCTTTTTTAAACCCAGGTACACTAACTGCTGTAACCACATCATCTGGCAATGAACTCCAGAGCTTAACTATGCGCTGAGTGAAAAAGAATTGTCTTCAATTCGTTTTAAATGAGCTACTTGATAACTTCATAGAGTGCCCCCTAGTCCTATTATCTATTTATTTTTTTATTTACTGATTTTATATACCATTGTTCAGTGTTCTATCACAAAGGTTCAAAATTAAAATCAGAATACAAAATCATAAAATGATAAATAAGTTTTAAATACAATAATAAAATCAAATTAAAATAATTCTAAAATAAGAATAATAGCACAAGTAAACAGAATAAAAGAGAAGTAAAATAAACTAGGTACTAGATCTCTGCTTGCCAAGCTGCTTCAATAAGAACAACATTATATGTGCCTCTGAGTTATTGTTCAATTTCCTGAAATGCCTTTCTAAAAAGCCATGTTTTTAAATCTTTCTTAAATGTTTTTAGATTATTTTATATATGCATTTCCAGTGGTAAGGTGTTCCATAGCTGAGGGTCCAGTTATTGAGATAGCCCTTGACCTAACTTCACTTAAATGAGCCGTACGGATTGAAGGAATAGTTAGGAAGCCTTTATTTAAGAACCTTAAATTACGCTGAGGAGTGTGAAGGTGAATCGCTGTCTTCAACCATTCAGTTTGCTCCCCATTTATGACTTTATGAATTAAATATAAACTTTAAAGTCAATGCAATATTTTATAGGCAGCCAGTGTAATGCTAGTAAGATGGAGGTTATATGGTCAAATTTTCTCGTACCTGTCAGTATTCTAGCAGCTGCATTCTGTAACATTTGTAAAGGTTGCAATGTGTTATTTGGAAGTCCCAGTAGTAAGGAGGCCGGGTCCTGATGCCTGAGCCTCGGCCTGACACAAGGTTGGGTCCCGATACCGGGAGAGTAAATAACTAATTTATATTAACTTTTCAAGTCCTTTCATGATTTTGTGAACAGCCC
The DNA here is from genome assembly GCF_901001135.1 of Rhinatrema bivittatum. Classification (NCBI taxonomy): domain Eukaryota; kingdom Metazoa; phylum Chordata; class Amphibia; order Gymnophiona; family Rhinatrematidae; genus Rhinatrema; species Rhinatrema bivittatum. Next base: position 110,537,727 of record NC_042623.1, read on the forward strand.
TAACTTCCTTAGGCTTACCTCATAGGGCAGCTGTTCCATGCCACTTATTTTGTTTGCCCTGTCCTTTCCTTCAGCAGAGTCTCCATTCATTTTCCCATTAATGAGATGAGGCTAACTGGCTTGTAATTCCAGCCTCCTCTCCGCTACTACTCTTGTGAAGCAGGACCACCACCGTTCTTCTCCAGTTCCATGGCACCACTCCCATTCCAGGGATCTATTGAACAGATGATTCAGTGGACACACCAGCACATCTCTGAGCTCCTTCAGGATCCTGGGATGAATCTCATGGTCCTGTCCACTTTCAGTTTACCTAACTCTTCCCATACATTCTCTTCTATAAACAGAGTTTCGCCTACCCCATTCCAATCTATGGTCTTGTTAACCAGCGGTGGTCCTTCTCCAGGGTCTTCCTTAGTGAACATCTAACTGAAGTATTTGTTTAATTTTTCCTCCATTTCTTCATCTCTCTCCATACAGTGCTCCTCCTCATCTTTTAATGTCATTGTACCACTTCAGACCTCCCTTCTTTCTCTGATATATCTGAAAAATGTTTTGTCACCTTGCTTGACCTATTTGGCAATTCTTTCTTCTGCTTGACCTTTTGCTTTCCTGATTTCTTTCTTCATCTCCCTCAATTTTAAGATATTCTTCCTTGTATTCTTTTTTTGGGATTCTTTATACTTCTTGAATGCTATTCTTTTTGCCTTAATTATTTCAGCCACCTCCTGAGAGAACCAGTTTGGTTTCTTTTTCCTCTTACTCTTGTTTACTTTCCTATCATATGGATTTGTTGCCTTTGTAATAGCTCTTTTTAATTTGGCCCACTGTTCCACCCCACCCATTTTCTCCCAGTCTTCCAGTTCTTTCTCCAGATAAGTCCCCATTTTGACAAAATCCATATTGTGATATTTTCAAAACTTGGGTCTTGGTGTGACTTCCCTGTATCCTATTCATGATATCAAACCATACTGTCTGATGATCACTGGTGCTCAAGTGAGCCCCTACCTGAAATCAGTGACATTATCTCTCTTAGTGAGCACTAGATCGAGGATCACACCCTCCCTCGTGGGTTCCATTACCGTTGTTTCAGCAGAGCCACTTGAAGGGCATCTCTCTCCTTTTTTCTGATTCTACAGAAGGGATGCTCCAATCCACATCCAGTAGATTAAAATATCCAACAAGCAACACTTCTCCCTTCTTTTCACCTTTTAAATGTCTTCAATTAGATCTCTGTTCAGTTCTTCTATCTGAGTCAGAGGCCTGTAGGTCACACCAGTAGAAATGGAAGCACCATCTTATTTTTTTTTAGAACAATCCATAATGCTGCTTCTTTTCCCCACATCCCTTCCAATTCAGTTTCTTGGATATTGATTTTGACAAAATCATCTACTTCTTCCCCTTTTCTGTCCTCTCGATCCTTCCTTAAGTTATAGCCCAATTACGAGACTCAGTGAACCATGTCTCTGTAACAGCAACAATGTCAAAGTCTGCCTCCACCATTAGGGCCTGCTGATCTGGAATGTTATTGCTTAGACTATGAGTATTTGTCATCATAGCTTTCCAGCTGCTCTTCTTAGTTGCCTTTTCTGTTTTTCTGAACTGACTGATTTTGTTACTTTCTGTTCCCACTTCCTGTATTGCTTAGGAGTGACATGCCAATTTCACTGACCACCTCCTTCCACCCCCGCTTCCTAGTTTAAATATCTGATAATATATGATCTGAATTTTTCACTTAGCATCCTCTTTCCTGCCATCCTTACCATATAACCTTTTATTGCTACATAAGTGGTCCCAGTCGCCAATGTATCCAAAACCACTTTCCTTACACCAGGTTTTGAGCCAGAAATTGAAATTATCTATATGGCATAGCTTTTCCTTTCTGTTTCCATGAACAGGTAATGCTTCAAGAAATACTTTGCATGTGTCTAAACCTCTTCCCTAGATTTTGGAAATCTTTCTGTACCTCAGGGATACTATTTATAGAAAGATCATTGGTCCTCAGATGGATGATAATATTGATATCAGAGTCTTTACTTTATTCTGCAGTAGCAATAGCATTGATTATCTGGTTGGTAGTTCTACTTGCTGAGGATCCTGGAAGGCATTTAACTGTCCTGTCCCCATCAAAATGGGTTCAAAAACGGTTTGGATAAGTTCTTGGAGGAGAAGTCCATTAACGGCTATTAATCAAGTTTACTTAGGGAATAGCCACTGCTATTAATTGCATCAGTAGCATGGGATCTTCTTAGTATTTTGGGTAATTGCCAGGTTCTTGTGGCCTGGTTTTGGTCTGACCCAGCATGGCAATTTCTTATGTTTTTATAACTGAGTCTCCCAGGAGAAGGAGATTCCTCTTATGGCATTTAATAATGTTTAAAGGTTTCCTGGTGACTATGTTTTCTATTGCTGGAGCTTCTTTGTTATCCAATGCAGAAAAGGTATTATGTAAGAGTAACTGTGGGCGAGTGAGTGTCTCTTCATCACAGGCCTTATTCTGCCGGAGCCCACAGTAATCCATGAAATTCTGGGTTTCTGCCTTCTCAGTGGGGCTGGGGGTGGATATTCAGGATGCTGTCCAGTTGGGGGAAATTGGGATGTTATATAGTCACACGTCTTGTTCTAATACACATATGTGATATTTTATAAACTGTGCAGCTCCCATCATATTTTATAAAATACAAGCATAAAGCTTTGCAGGCCCACTTACACATGCAGATTGCGTACCATGGTCAGTTTTTAAAGCTGAGATTATACACTTGAATTTCAAAAAGCATGCATGTAAATTTTCATATAAAGTTTGTGTGGACATTTTTTAGTAGGTATAACATTTGTGGGTAGATTTGGTGGGAACATTTTAATTCTACTGGGACCTTCTTTGAATGCTTTGTCCACAAATAAGGGAGGAGCGAGTAATGCTTTGACCTGCTTCATCCAAGGTCTTCCCTTCCCTGGGACTCCAGATCCACCAGAATTAGGTTCGTCCGTGCTGCTGCTGACCTCATTTACCAGCCCCGACCCTCCTGCCAGTGGGCCTGGCACCAATGGGATCTACAGAGGGCCTCCGCAAGCACCCATGTGGTCACACAGAGGTTCCTGAGTCTCTGCCCTCCCCTACTAGTGCTTAAGCTATTATTTCCAGCAGAAAACCTACCTGCCATCTGCACTAGGTCCAAGGAAACCAAAGCCTCCCTGCAACCTACAACTAGGAACCCCCTACAAATGTTGCCACCTTCCCCCTCACTCTCCCCTTCCCAGTTCTGAATAGCCTCAAAGGTGGCCCCATCCTCTCACCCTCCCCTCTTTCTTTACCCCCAACCCTAACCTCCTCACCCTGCTTGTCCCTGAAAATTGTGACATCTTCAGCCTGGATCGTGGTTGAGTAGGCGTGTGAACATTTCCCTTGTCAAGAGTCAATTGGCTTTGCCATTGAAGGGTTCAGTTGTAACTCCAGTTCTGAAAAAAATCATCCTTGGATCCTGCTTATGCAACAACTACCAGTCAATACCTAATATACTTTTTTTTATGAAAAGCTGATTGAGAAGGCAATTACAAATCAACTTGTACAGTTTATTGAATCTAATTTTGTTTCCTTTGCTGAATCTGTGACTGGTTCCTTCTCCTCTGCTCAGGCAGAATGCTGATGCTGAATTTCTTTGCATACTGGCCCCTCTTATGGGTTGAAAATTAGACAGTATGTAAGGAAAGGAAGACTTTATATGGCAGGTTTATAAGCTATGTGCAGCTTGCGCATTAAGGGCCTGATTTTAAAACACATTTACTTGAATAAAACTTTTTTTTTTCCAATATATTTACTAGGTTTTTTCACAAACATTACATTCAGTATCTCATAGTATATGTTTCAACTTGACAAACAGAGAACAGGAAACGTTATTAGTACAAAGCAGTAAATTAGCCATCTGTATCCCTATATTGTCACTTTTTCTTCCCCCACCCGAAAGTATACCCTCCCACCTCCCACCCAACCCCCATGATTAGAGCAACACATAACCTTCCAGACTACCTCATAGCTTTTGTACTCACTATCTAATCTAGCTCTCTATACCCCACATTTTAAAAGTGACTTGAGCATAATATATCCCCCCCCCAAAAAAAAAAAATCATTTAACCCTAGATTAAAGCTTTCGTCATACCCAATAGCAACAGAGAATTCCGTATTTCAGCAGGCACCAATGAAAAGAATGGTGTCCTGACCTCTAAAAGGCATTTTGTTTTACTTTTGGTACTTAGGGGATCTATAAATTTATGTTCGAGCATCATCAATTCCATCATATTTGCTTTCCAGACCCTTTTTGAAGGACCCACCACATCCTTCCACATAGACATTATATATTTCTTTGCTACTAAACTAGCCTTTATCAATAATACTTTATGGGCCTTATTGATATAAATGGTATCCCCCTTTATACCTAATATACAGAATGCCTCTGACCAGCCAAGTTGTTGAATATGGTTGCAATTCCAAAAACGATGCAGAAAAGTTGCCTTTATCTCATTGCATTTCAGACATTGATCAGAGGAAGTGATATGGGCCAAAAAAAACAACTTGTGAAGTATTTTAAATTGCAGTTCTTTAAGAGTCATACTCTCTGTGACCATATTAATGTTCAGAACACCCGCCAGAATCTCCTTTTCTGTAATATTAATTGCAAGGTCTTGCCCCCACACATCCGCCATAGCTTGCAATAACTTATATGTGAAAATAGAATGAAGGTATTTATAAGCCACAGACATAGTTACCTTTCGCGCTATTCTCAAATTAAGAAATATTTGAAAAGCACCAGCGTTGCAATCACTGAGCCTGTTTTTTAAAAGATTTGACATATAACTCTGTATTTGAAAATAAGTGAGAAAATCTTTAGAGCTGAAACCCAAGAGCTCAATACAATGCTGCACTGAGTGTATCCCCCCAACCTCATATCATAAAAGGATTGTATGGAGTGGACTCCATTAGCCTCCACCATCTTGAACATTATATTAGACTCACCAGCCCTAAATTGTGGATTACCAGTTAACGGTAGGCAAGAAGAAAGTTCCCAGGAAAGAGGAGTAATGCCCTAGGAAATTTCCATGTCTGTTGAATAGTTCCAAAATATACTGAACAAACTATCTTAACAGCAAGAGAATCCATAAAGGCATGGAGTACATATTTTAAATTCAGTGGATGTACACATTTTGCTTCAAAATTCAAGGTACTGGAGCCACCATGCCCCCCCCCCAACCACCCAGCAATGGTGACTAAATTACTTTCCATATTGTAATATTTGATATTAGAGAAACCTATGGCACCCTCAGCTTTAGGATAGCTTAGCTTGGCCATTGAGAATCACACCTTTTTTGACTTCCATATATTTAATATTTATAAGCTTAACATCCTTACTTCTCATTATAATGTGTACCATTTGCAAAACATATAATAGCTTTGGGATTAGTATCATCTGTAAAAGGGCCACATGACCCAGGGTGGATTTGGGGAAGTCCATCCAAGCTTTGGTCTTCTGATGAAAATCTTTAACTCAGGGTTGTATATTACATGTATACCAATGCTGAGGGTCTCTGTGAACCATAACTCCTAAATATTTAATTTTTCTCCTCCGCCCATCTCAAAGGAAAACCAGGCCAGCCCCCTTCTAAATGTCCATTAAATCCAACCCCTCAGATTTATTTAAATTCAGATTCAACCCTGAAAATTTCCCAAAATCTGTAATTAATCTCAATACTTGTGGAAAAGAGGATTATGCCTCTGACAAGGTCATTAAAATATCTAGTGGGCCAAAAGAAATGCCCTTATTAGAATCTTCCTGCTGGATTTTCCTTATCAGAGGCTCCAAAGTTAAAATAAACAATGAAAGTGATAAGAGGCAGCCTTGTCTAGTGCCACGATGTAAGGAAAATGCCTCCAACAGTGCCCCATTGACCTGGTTATAAAGTAATGAATTAGAATATAATACCTGTATCGCTTCCAGAATAAATCCACTAAAACCAAAGGCACCCAATACAAATTGAACGAAGGATCAGGCGACCCCCTCAAAGGCCTTCCCTACATCAAAGCTAACAATCAGCGGATCTTGAAACTTATTAAACAAGCTCTCTTCCATCGCCAATAGCAACCACTTGATATTAGCATAAGACTGCCTTCCGAAAACAAGCCTGACTGTTCCTTAGATATTAAGGAAGATAATATGTATTTTAATTGATTGGCTATCGGTTTAGCATAAATCTTTATGTCTAAATTAAGCAGTGAGTTAGGACGATAAGATGTAGGACAGACCGGATCCTTCCCCAGCTTAGGCAGAACAATCACCATAGCTGCCCAGGATGAGTCCGGCATGCACCCAGACTGTATCATAGAATTAAAAAGGCTGGTAAGTGGCTCCTTTATGGGCTCAAATAACACTTTGTAAAAGAGAGCATGTAGACTATCTGGCCCAGGAGACTAGAGCGATTTTAGCTCTCTGATGACAGTTGCTATTTCCCCTCCATAATTGGTTGATTGAATTTCTGCAATTCTAGCTCCCTCACCTGTGGCAGATTTACCTTGGACATATATTTGCCCCTTATTAATAAATCCTCCACTTCAGCAGAGTACAGATTATGGTAAAAATCCCTGAAAACGTACTAAGGAGGCCCAGCAGTCCCTCAAGAGAAAACAAAAGAACATATATAAACCACATAGGTCCAGAAGAAGATGTTATGACAATCAGCATGAAATCTCCACCGCTGTGACCACTAGGGATGTGAATCGTTTTTCAACGATTAAAATTATCGTCCGATAATGTTTATATCGTCTTAAATCGTTATAGAACACGATACAATAGAAATTCTAACGATTTATCGTTAAAAATCGTTAAATCATGTTAGTGCGCACTAACTCGAGTTAGTGCGCACTAACTCCCCGTTAGTGCGCACTAACTCGATTTAGTGCGCACTAACTGAAAATGATACAAATAAACACTTTCCAGGTCACTGAAGGTCAGTTAGGAATGAATATGTGTTCCTATTGGCTGGCTGCCCTCTTATCTATTGATATTACCAAGGTTACCACTGAGGTGATGGGTTGGGGGGGATGGGGAAATGGAACTGGAAACTAACGAACACCAACAGAAAATGAAACAAAGTGTTCACACTTCCCAGGTCAGTAAAGGTCACTTAGGAATGAATATGTATGTATGTATTCCTATTGGCTGGCTGTGCTCTTATCTATTGATGTTACCAATATGGTTGGGGGGATGTGAAATGGAAACAGTTGGAAGCTTGACAAAAAAAGTAATGTAATGATCAGTACTCACGTGACTAGAACTTGTTTGTTTATTATTTTTGTTAGCAGGCACCTGAAATGCTAGTGCATGTTGAATTTGCCAATCACTGTGCATTTTAGAAAGGTGGTCGTGGCTGGAACTGTACACAGTTCAAATATATGTAATTGATTGTTGGTAAGTGTATTTTTTAAGTAGCCACACTGGCACCAGTATGTTTACTTTTCCTCCTACTTAACTCACTAGCTCAGCTTTCTAAGAAGGGCTTCTCTGCTTGTGTGTTGTTTTTGTTTGGTGTGAGGAGAGCAGAAACATCAGATCTTTATTCAATCTACTACAGTCATCTCTTACAGTGCCCTATCCCTATTAATACCAGGAGTGTTGTGATCTTCCTGCACACAGTGCCCTAACCCTGATACCAGTCTGAGACAGCTCCCTCCCTGCATTACTAGTGAGAGGCTGGCTTCACAGACAGGGGGAGCTGCCTGACCCTCACTCCTGACTTCCCCCATGTCCCAGCTAGTGAATGGTGTGTGGGTGAGGGGGGGGGGAGGATGGTGAAGTCTGAGACAGCTCCCTCCCTGCATTACTAGTGAGAGGCTGGCTTCGCAGACAGGGGGAGCTGCCTGACCCTCACTTCTGACTTCCCCATGTCCCAGCTAGTGAATGGTGTGTGGGTGAGGGGGGGGGGAGGATGGTGAAAGTCTGAGACAGCTCCCTCCCTGCATTACTAGTGAGAGGCTGGCTTCACAGACAGGGGGGAGCTGCCTGACCCTCACTCCTGACTTCCCCCATGTCCCAGCTAGTGAATGGTGTGTGGGTGAGGGGGGGGGGGGGGAGGATGGTGAAGTCTGAGACAGCTCCCTCCCTGCATTACTAGTGAGAGGCTGGCTTCACAGACAGGGGGGAGCTGCCTGACCCTCACTCCTGACTTCCCCCATGTCCCAGCTAGTGAATGGTGTGTGGGTGAGGGGGGGGGGGGGAGGATGGTGAAGTCTGAGACAGCTCCCTCCCTGCATTACTAGTGAGAGGCTGGCTTCACAGACAGGGGGGAGCTGCCTGACCCTCACTCCTGACTTCCCCCATGTCCCAGCTAGTGAATGGTGTGTGGGTGAGGGGGGGGGGGGAGGATGGTGAAGTCTGAGACAGCTCCCTCCCTGCATTACTAGTGAGAGGCTGGCTTCACAGACAGGGGGGAGCTGCCTGACCCTCACTCCTGACTTCCCCCATGTCCCAGCTAGTGAATGGTGTGTGGGTGAGGGGGGGGGGAGGATGGTGAAGTCTGAGACAGCTCCCTCCCTGCATTACTAGTGAGAGGCTGGCTTCACAGACAGGGGGAGCTGCCTGACCCTCACTCCTGACTTCCCCCATGTCCCAGCTAGTGAATGGTGTGTGGGTGAGGGGGGGGGGAGGATGGTGAAGTCTGAGACAGCTCCCTCCCTGCATTACTAGTGAGAGGCTGGCTTCACAGACAGGGGGGAGCTGCCTGACCCTCACTCCTGACTTCCCCCATGTCCCAGCTAGTGAATGGTGTGTGGGTGAGGGGGGGGGAGGATGGTGAAGTCTGAGACAGCTCCCTCCCTGCATTACTAGTGAGAGGCTGGCTTCACAGACACGGGGGAGCTGCCTGACCCTCACTCCTGACTTCCCCCATGTCCCAGCTAGTGAATGGTGTGTGGGTGAGGGGGGGGGGGCGAGGATGGTGAAGTCTGAGACAGCTCCCTCCCTGCATTACTAGTGAGAGGCTGGCTTCACAGACAGGGGGGAGCTGCCTGTCCCTCACTCCTGACTTCCCCCATGTCCCAGCTAGTGAATGGTGTGTGGGTGAGGGGGGGGGGGGAGGATGGTGAAGTCTGAGACAGCTCCCTCCCTGCATTACTAGTGAGAGGCTGGCTTCACAGACAGGGGGGAGCTGCCTGACCCTCACTCCTGACTTCCCCCATGTCCCAGCTAGTGAATGGTGTGTGGGTGAGGGGGGGGGGGGAGGATGGTGAAGTCTGAGACAGCTCCCTCCCTGCATTACTAGTGAGAGGCTGGCTTCACAGACAGGGGGGAGCTGCCTGTCCCTCACTCCTGACTTCCCCCATGTCCCAGCTAGTGAATGGTGTGTGGGTGAGGGGGGGGGGGGTGGATGGTGAAGTCTGAGACAGCTCCCTCCCTGCATTACTAGTGAGAGGCTGGCTTCACAGACAGGGGGGAGCTGCCTGACCCTCACTCCTGACTTCCCCCATGTCCCAGCTAGTGAATGGTGTGTGGGTAAGGGGGGGGGGGAGGATGGTGAAGTCTGAGACAGCTCCCTCCCTGCATTACTAGTGAGAGGCTGGCTTCACAGACAGGGGGGAGCTGCCTGACCCTCACTCCTCCGGGGTATTGTGATCTTCCTGCACACAGTGCCCTATCCCTGATACCATGGGTGTTGTGATCTTCCTGCATGCAGTGCCCTATCCCTATTAATACCAGGAGTGTTGTGATCTTCCTGCATGCAGTGCCCTATCCCTATTAATACCAGGAGTGTTGTGATCTTCCTGCATGCAGTGCCCTATCCCTGATATCGGGATGTGTGCAAGAAGATCACAACACCCCCGGTATCAGGAATAGGGCACTGTGTGCAGGAAGATCACAACACCCCCAGTATCAGGAATAGGGCACTGTGTGCAGGAAGATCACAACACCCCTGGTATTAGGGATAGGGCACTGTGTGCAGGAAGATCACAATACCCCTGGTATCAGGGTTAGGGCACAAGTTCTAGTCACATTGACTGATCACATTACTTGTTTTGTCAAGCTACCAACTGTTTCCATTTCCCATCCCCCATATACTGTCAGTAGGAAACTTGGTAACATGAATAAATAAGAGGGCAGCCAATAGGAATACATATTCATTCCTAAACTGACCTTAACTGACCTGAAAAGTGTCAAATTGTATCATTTTCAGTTAGTGCGCACTAACTCCCAGTTAGTGCGCACTAACTCCCAGTTAGTGCGCACTAACTCCCAGTTAGTGCGCACTAACTCCCAGTTAGTGCGCACTAACTCCCAGTTAGTGCGCACTAACTCGAGTTAGTGCGCACTAATCGGAAAAAACGATTTTTAACGATTTTTTAACTAAAAAATCGTGCCTAAGACGATTTTCTTGCCCTGCCACACGATTTCTATCGTTAAGACGATATGGAAAACGATTCACATCCCTAGTGACCACTGCTTAGCTGATTCCAATCCCAATCGTTGAGAACATTTAAAAGCTTGAAAATGTATGTTGCAAATAACTTAACACTGAAATATGCCAATGCAGCAATACTTGTAAAGGACAGTCCCAGAACTGGACAAACAGTGACTTCTTTTCCCCCCAGGAGAAACTGGAATCCCAATAACTAGAACATATCATAATTGTCATTCCCCAGACACAGGTAATTCCTCTACAGATTTTTGTGCATCTGCCACCAGTTCAAAAAAATTATCTTTATTATTAAGCCAGATTTTCAGCTGTGCAGGATAGAGCAGTACAAAGCATATCTGTTTAGAGGCTAAAGTCAAACAGACTGTTGTGAACTCCTTCCTCCTGGAAGGGACTCAGGGAGAAAAATCCTGAAATAGTAGGATACACTGATTACTCAGACGGAGCTCTTTTCTCTTGTGGTATAACATCATAATCTCCACTTTTTGTATATAATTAAGCAATTTAAATATTATCACTCTTGGCCTGGTTCTTCATGCCACCAAGCCAATGTGCACTTCAATAATAATAGGCCCACTGTCCAGTGAAAGGCCCAATTCCTTGGCAAGACCAGCATTGATTTTAATTGCCTCTCCTCCACTGCCTTGGGAATTCCTACCGCTCTCACCTCTAGTTTCATCAAAATGTGGTAATAATGCATGGATAACTCCCACACTAAGAAAAAGGGGCATGTTTATGGAAATTTTAGAATTACCACAACACACAATAACATACTGCTTCACATCGGTAGTATCGCATGGTGCAGTAAACATTTCACGCCCTGCGATAATTCCTATTTCACATCTCATGCTGAGAGAGAGAAAGCGAGAGAGAGAGAGACTATCTATAAGGCCCTCATAGTAGTCAAGTATTTATATCTCTGTAGAAGGGGCATCTAATAGCTCAAGGTGAGGTGTTGGGGTTTAGGAGCCAGTTTTCCATGCAGAGTGAGACATATGAACAGCACAGTATACCTCGGTGAAGATTTGACATCATTTGGAGTGAGGAAAGTCTCACAAAGATGACATTTCTACTATATTCTCTCACCCTAGCTTAATAGACTCTATACCAGGGTACCATCAAGCTAGGCCGAGATAACATAGTACAAAATTTCATCTTTGTGAGACTTTCCTCACTCCAAATTATGTCAAATCTTCACCGAGGTGTACTGTGCTGTTCATATGTCTTAATCTACATGAAAAACTGGCCACTAAACCCTAAACCACCACCACCAACACCTCACCTCGAGCTATTAGATACCCTTCCTATAGGCATATAAATAATTGCACACTGTGAGGGCCTCCCACAGAGGCTCTCTCTCTCTCTACCAACTCCACTCCACTCCAGCCCTCTCCCCCCCCCCAAGCCCAGAAATGGCTGAAATGCAATTTGAAAAATGTATCGCAAATTGCGTTACGGCCGTTTCAGTCATATCACATAGCTTAACGCCAGGAAAAAAGGTAGTTATTTCCTGCATTAAAACTGTGCAATAGCATGCATTATGCTATCACACAGTGTGATATTGCTCCTCATTTTCATAAATCCCGTCCAAACTCCTCCCTAATCCACCCCTTCCCAAAATTTGCATTTGCACCATGCGCTAGCGTTATCACATGTATTATGGTGTTAACGCGTGCATTAATGCCATAACACATTTTGATGAATAACCTTGTCAGATTATTGCGGCTAGAGCAGTTCTCCAAATCTTTGAGTTTTTCAGATTGGTCGATGATCAATTTCTCCAAGCTTTGTATTTTCCTTCTGCTGCGACAGAGTCATCCTCCACTACTCCGACTCTTCCTTCCACCACTTCTAAGTGGGAGCCAAAATCCGCTATCGAGCTCTGCACCCCTGCTATCTGAGCAGAGATGGCAATGAGCCTGCTGCTTAGTGCCTCCAGTACCGCAATGGTAAGTGCCATTAGGTTCATGACTTTAACCTGAATTGGGGAGGCATTCTCCTTTGCAGCAGCCATTTTGGAATCGGACAAGTGCAGTTTCTTCTTTTCTCTTTTTGCGAATCTGGTGGGCATTACCTTGGGAAGTCTTGTTATGAATCTGTCCATATACTATTAACAGCTGTTCTACAAAAGTAGGCGAGAAAGGACTGAAATTCACTTTGATGAGACATGATGTTCCAGGGGTAGCACCCGGAGCCCGAATTCAGCTGTCCATCTGGGTTCACTGCATCACATAATCCAGCCATAAAACTGAGTTTTACTTGAGTAAGTGGGCTTTTGAAAATTGCTGCAATATTTGCCATTGAATTGTTCATACAATTTACTCAAGTAAGTGCACTTTACTCAAGTAAATGGCTTTTGAAATTTGCTATGATAGTATGTTACATTAACCTGCATAACTCCTTTGAAAATTACCAACACATAGTTTATAAGGAACAGTGCCTCCCAGCACTTTTAACTTGAAAAATAATCAAAGGCCTATCCAGCATGTCCACCTTCCTCATTTCCTGGTGTGCCCTAGCAGCTTCAAATTCAAATTTTGTTGTAAATAGGAAACAATAATGCATATATCATAGTTTTAGTATACAGCTATAACAATAATAGATATACACTATGATTCCTAGGATTTTGTTTGAATAGGATTTAGGAATAAATTCATTAGAAATGCTTTACTCAGCAACATTACCACAGAATGTACATCGTATTGTATTAAAAAAGGACTCTCTCCCATTTTATGTGGATGGAAGAAATCCTTTTTGAATAATGCCTACAGTTCTTTGACACTGAAAAAATATCAACATTTGAAAAACGAAATATTGCTCTAAACTACGCATTTCCTGGATAATTCCTGGTAAACCTTCAAGATAGGGTTATGACTTGAAGGCTTTACATTTAATCATCAACATCCATGGCCCAGTATTAATCTCCAGGCAGCAGTACCTAAGGCCAGGGTCATTATTTTGTTTAATTACAATGAGGAAAATGCACACAATAATTTAGTTATGTGGCACTCCTGTTATCTTTGCTGTAATTAAATAAGCAATTTTTTTCTGCATGATGCCTCAGCTAAGCACATTGCTCTGGAAGAGTTGATTTTCTCTGACTTAGTGAATTGTTTAAAATGGTGTTTTTTTATTGAGAAAATTGATTTAACAATTGTTAAGACAATTGAAAATAATTACTTTGTTTGTAATGTTCCAGTCTTATAAATTTTCTGTCCAGAATGCCAAGCTTTTATTAATTTCTTTAAGGTAATGCTATCACATTTTTTTTTTTGGTAACTAGCAAAAATATTATTTAAAAATGTGCTTTAGCTTTTCTACTGCACATGTATAAAGTAAAAGCTATTTTACTACCATATGCATACTCCTCTATGGGATTCACATTAATTTAAGAAAAAATGCTTTTATGCATTCAAGACTTACCTGCAAATTCTAATCTGTCTGAAAACTGGAAAGACAAATATTAAACAATTGCTCTTCTTCGTAGTGGATTTTGGTATTAAAGACAATCTTGAAAGCCAAAACCAGTTATCTTCGTTGTCAAAACAAAGATGAGTCAGTAAAATTAGAATTTGGTTCACTGTGTTTTTGACAAGTCTTCCCAAGTGATTTCTGAAAGGCTCTTTCGTGTTTTCTGAAGGGAGCTAGAGGAGACAGATATTGTGCCGTGGCATAAAAAGCTGAATTGCATTTCTTGGCAGGTGCACGCAATCAGGCAGGTTCTGCATTGAGGTCAGATGGAAGGCTGTTGAAGATTAATCTTCACTTCGGATTCATACTTAATGACTATTTTCATTTTTCACACTAATTCATCCTTTTGAGGAGGTAGAGTATACATATCAATTGAATATGGACTGTAGAATAAGTGCATTTCAAGGTAATTGGTTTTTTTTTCAAAGTTAGAGATGCTATGCAGTGCTAGATCAGCACTGGATGTCGAACAGTAGGTGATAAGGGAGTAGCTTCCTGTCAAGTCAGCATGGTGCCCTTTCGCAGGGTTGTGGAGTGATATCAAGGATTTTCTTATTTTGGGGGAGCCAGGATCAAGGTCTTATTTTAGTGTGTGCAAGGGGTCAAGCATAGGCATAGACATTTTATATGGGGGATCCAAGGAGTGGGGTGACTTTTGGGGAGTTTGTATGTTATTGAGGGAAAATCGAGGCCTGAACTTCTGCCCAGTCATAAACTGTTAGAGCATTGAATCAGCTAGACATGCACGTTAATTTTAGCTCCTGCTCAAGGAACGAAGTACATCGCACACTAATAGATAATAAGGTCACTAGCATTCCATGTACCTGTTTAGCTTATGCTGGCAAGTTAAAATGTAAAGTTAAATTGTGTGCATGTTGGGATACGTTGTGTCCTTTGTATTCAGCATCGATATGCATGTTAATTTTAATTTTTTTTAGTACATAGGTCACATTATTCTATAAAGAATTATACTACACAATAAAACATTTCTTCATTGCCAAAGATTTTCTTTAATGAAGAAATCAGTGTTAGATATTCGGACATGCCAACCCCTTAGATATATGTTCAGAATTAATCCAGCAACATGAGGGTGAGGATTTATGAGTCCTCAAGCTGTTGTCTTGAACCAGGCTGTAGACAGGAACTGCTTCATAAAATGGCTTTATTTAATTTACACTCACATGTGCAGCTTTCCCGGTACAGAAAGCATAGAGCCAGAGCAGTGCCAGCAAACAGTAAATCCAAACTGCATACCTCTGTAGGGTACATCAGGGGCTGCTCCAGTAGTAGGGCAGGGGGCCAGGACCTCCTCCTAGCTGGACCACTTTGGTTGGAAGAAAAGGCATTTGGTATTGACATACATCCTGCCCCTGATATGACCCCCTCATACAAAATTTCAGGAGCTGCCTCTGGGGTTCACTAACAAAAAAAAAACAAACCTCCCAGCTCCCCTCTGTACAGCACAATCTTCCCTTTGTAGGAAACCATCTGGCTATTCCCTTTTCTTCTTACCTCCAACACATGGAGTCTGTGCCCCCATCCCTTAGGTTCATCTGGTCTACCTACTTTAGCTCTCTGGCAGCTCTCCTTTATAGCTGAATTTACAAATAAAGAACTTAGCTGCTTCCTTAACATTGGCAGCTTGCACTTCCGTGTCCATTCCCCCCTCCTCATTTCCGGTCCCCACTCCCATGCCACCCAACATACTACACAAACTCCAATTCTGGTGAAAACAAGGCCGCAGCATTTATTAACAACATTAAGGTAAATTAACATGAATACATTACCAGTACTCAAGCCATTGGTGCGTGCATCCATACTGTAATCTGGGTGTCAAATCCGGCGTCCGCCATATTAAGCCAGTCCGCCACCATCTTTCCGGTCCCCCGCCGTACCAGAGCCACGAGGCCATTCCTCCAGGCAGCCCACGCCCAGCTACACGCACCTTCCTTCACTGAGGACTTCCGGTCCGCCTGACCGTGTCCTCGAGGTCCCCATCTACCTACGGACTCGGGTACCCCCACCACCATCTAGCTGCGACGAATTATACATTATTATCCACCTTTTAACATCAACTTCACATTATTGATCGTGTTGCTTCCACCTTGCCCCTTACGCTATGACCTTTTCACCTTCGCTCCTCTGGGTGGGTGGGTGGGGAGAAACGCGAGCGCTGGCCGGGAAAGAGGCCGGGCCCAGCGCTCACCGCGGTTTTTGGTGACCCCAGCCTCGCAAGACTCGTGAGGCTGACATCATCACGGCCCTTCCCCCGGGCCGGGGGGAAGGCTCGTTTGCCAACTCTGCGCCGCAGGTAAGTCAGCAACAGGGGTGAGGGGGGCCCTCCCCTCCGGCAAGTGCCATGTTAAGGGGGGGAACCTCCCCACAATCGCGAGTCTGCCCCATTTTTATCCCAATTTCAGTAATCAATGCCACCTAGATCTGGGTGCTTTAGCACCCTGCCTCATCCTCTATCTATGGCTCTCCCCAGGGAACTCTTCACAATATTAATTGGTTCCATAGTAACCAAACAACTGGACTTATTGTTACTATTGGGGTTTTTTCCCCTCGGGGATTTTAACCTGCAGTTTTTGCTGCCATGCCCAGCTTCTGGACCACCTGTTTCTCTTTCTTTCAGGAAAAGATTTTCCTGATTTTTTTGACATCTCCTATTTAGGACCCTGTCACATGAGGCAAAATAGAGAATGAAGGGTATGAAACACTATAGAATATCATATAGTAGCTACTGAATATTGTATGAGACTTTCGACTCTTGTTTTGACAATCTGTATAAAGCAGGAATTTGCCACAGTCTTTTCAGCATTAATTAACAATGCATGTTTTTGGCAGAATACTTTCATCCTGCGCCTTTATGCTTCAAGCTTACTTGGAACTGGCCTTTATTGGGCTACAACCCAATGAGCCTTTATTCACAACTACCGAGGGGATTGTGGTAGACATTTGTCCTATTTTATAACCCCCAACTAGCCCAGCCAAAGTAGCGATGATACTTGATTAGGTGCCACAGATCATAGCTTTCCAAATCCAGTTTTCTAGGGAAATAAAAAGTCTAGTTTTCAGCTTAATTGACCTGATTGTTATTATGTTAGATTTAGTGTGTTTTCATTTATCATGTGCATGCACATTGGGGACATTCTAAAGTTTGACTGGCTCTGGATAGTCCTAATATATGAGGTCATTTTAAAGTAGTGATCTGTGCTTCTAGTCATGGATAGTCCAATATGGCCAAACACTAAGAGGCCAATTTTTAGTAAGTTGGGTAATGGCCAAGTTATCCAGTTAATCAATAGATTGTATAGCTATGCTAATGTCATAATGCAGCTATAACAAACCATTGGCCTCTTCCACTGTGAAAATATATCACTCCGACCAAACAATGGGCCTTCTTTCGGGATAGCACCAAATGCTGTCATCACATAACATTTTAGTCGGAAGCCTACATGAAAAGTACACAAAGCACTAGGTCTTATTCGTCTCTAGAGAGGAGAAATGTGCAGGTGCCAGGCCAGAAAATACGTAGTGTTGTACATGTAATTCTTGTGTGATGTTAGGTAAAGTGACACTAATAACCCCACAAGAGATTACTTAGGGACTCTTACTTGTCTCCTGAAACCACTTAAAAACGTATTTAGGTCGACAGTTTAAAAAATGTCTTCTACTTGCAGCTTGCTAGAACACTATGTCAGCTGCTGTGTGACATCTGTAGATGAGTTGCAAAGGTGTAGAGGATAGAGATTCCCCACTGCCCAAGAGCAGCCAGTAATGAGGACTGCTGTTGCTTGGGACCAGGCAGACTTTAACAGACTGGCTTCTATCAATGGTACTGCTTTGTGTTGTTGATCTATTAGCTAAGGCTGATCTCTGTGGTCTGTGACGCACTTGTCGAGCATCATAGACCACTTGCACTTTGGTGGAGCGGAAGAGCTTTCTATTACAGTAGATTTCTTCCCTACCATGGGGTGAGATGATGGTTATGTGAGTGCAGTCAATAGCTCCCAGAATATTAGGAAAGTTGGCAATGGCATAAAACCCTCTCTTCAAGTCCAGCAAGCCCTTCTTTTCATGAGGGAATCTTATGTAATGATTAAGGTGGCTACATACAGCTGTTGTGACCTGGCCCAGACAGCGGGAAAAAGATGTTTGGGACATTCCCCCAATGACCCTGACTTTTGTTTGGAAGGAGCCAGATTCCATAAAATACAGGGTGCACAATAGTTTGGTGAGGCTTGGTATAGCACGGGACTATTCTGTGACTGAATCCAGATTCCCTCTGAGTTCTTGATAGAATTCCATGATAGCCTGAGAGCTGAGGCAATACCTCATAACCATATGTTCCTCTGACATCCCCAGCAATGTGGTTCATGGATGAAAGATGCTCTCCCTGTACTGCCTGTGTACCCTCCTGCACAGCAAGCCCTCTATGGGCCAGAGTGCTCCTGGGCAAAGCTTGCAGCTCTGACTCTGGTGTGCATACTTCCCTTGAAGGCATCCCTTGCCTTTTGTAGTAGTTGTCCTAGTTAAGCAGCTTTCTATACCTCGGGTCACATTAAATCATTAATCCTGCCAAGTCAACACACCTTATTTTGTAAATTTTTTGAGAAAATGCAATGGGCTGGTCTCTTCGCTTCATTATATGAATTTAACATGAATACTGCGAACTAAAAAAAAAAACAGAAGGGAGTAATATTTTCTTTTCTTTTATTTGCATTTTCTCAAAACAATTAAAAAAAATAAGGTGTGTTGAGGTGGCAAGAGTTAATGATTAAATGTGACTTGAGGCATACAAAGAAAATAGTAGCTTAACAATTGCACAGGTGCTATGAATAGTCCCGCAACAATGTACATTTTTTTTCAAAAAATCTTTTTGGCTTTAGTTGGTTTGTAGGAATATAGTTTATCTATGAGTGCTGTTTGATTACCTGATGTAACATTCACCAAGTTAATACTGGGGTAATTGAAATCACCATTATTACCTTGCTGCTGATTGTTAGCTTCCCTAATTTCTTTTAGCATTTCATTGTTTGTTATTTCATTCTGGTCAAGTGGATGGTGACACACCATCACTACTATTTTATTCTCCTTTTCACCTGGAATTTCTATCCATAACAATTCAACATTGCATTTTGTTTCCTGCAGACATTTTATCCTATTTGACTCAATGGTCTCTCTAACATATATATATGAATTTTAAAAGCCCTGTGTGCGCCAAAACCGTGAGATACACGAACAAGTAACGGTGGTGGGGCCACTTGGCAACAGTGATCATAACATGATCAAATTTAAACTAATAACTGGAAGGGGGACAATAAGTAAATCTGCAGCTCTAACACTACATTTTAAAAAGGGAAACTTTGATAAAATGAGGAAAATAGTTAGAAAATAACTGAAAGGTGCAGCTGCAAAGGTTAAAAGTGTTCAACAGGCATGGACATTGTTTAAAAATACAATCCTAGAGGTGCAGTCCATATGTATTCCACGCATTAAGAAAGGTGGAAGGAAGGCAAAACGATTACCGTCATGGTTAAAAGGTGAGGTGAAAGAGGCTATTTTAGCCAAAAAAAACATCCTTCAAAAATTGGAAGAAGGATCCATCTGAAGAAAATAGGATAAAACATAAGCATTGTCAAGCTAAGTGTAAAACATTGATAAGACAGGCGAAGAGAGAATTTGAAATGAAATTGGCCATAGAGGCAAAAACTCATAATAAAAACTTTTTAAAATATATCCTAGGCAAGAAACCTGTGAGGGAGTCGGTTGGACCATTAGATGACAGAGTGGTTAAAGGGGCTCTTAGAGAAGATAAGGCCAATGCAGAAAGACTAAATTAATTCTTTGCCTCCGTGTTTACTAATGAGGATGTTGGGGAGATACCAGTTCCAGAGATGGTTTTCAGGGGTGATGAGTCAGACGAACTGAACGAAATCACTGTGAACCTGGAAGATGTGGTAGGCCAGATTGACAAACTAAAGAGTAGCAAATCACCTGGACCGGATGGTATGCATCCTAGGGTTCTGAAGGAACTCAAAAATGATCTATTAGTTAACATTTGTAACCTATCATTAAAATCATCCATTGTACCTGAAGACGGGAGGGTGGCCAATGTAACCCCAATATTTAAAAAAGGCTCCAGGGGCAATCTGGGTAACTATAAACCAGTGAGCCTGACTTCAGTGCCAGGAAAAATAGTAGAAACTATTCTCAAGATCAAAATCGTAGAGCATATAGAAAGACATGATTTAATGGAACATAGTCAACATGGATTTACCCAAGGGAAGTCTTGCCTGACAAATCTGCTTCATTTTTTTGAACGGGTTAATAAACATGTGGATAAAGGTGAACCAGTAGATGTAGTGTATTTGGATTTTCAGAAGGCATTTGACAAAGTCCCTCATGAGAGGCTTCTACGAAAACTAAAAAGTCATGGGATAGGAGGCGATGTCCTTTCGTGGATTACAAGCTGGTTAAAAGACAGGAAACAGAGAGTAGGTTTAAATGGTCAATTTTCTCAGGGGAAAGGGGTAAACAGTGGAGTGCCTCAGCGATCTGTACTTGGACCGGTGCTTTTCAATATATATATAAATAATCTGGAAAGGAATACGACGAGTGAGGTTATCAAATTTGCGGATGATACAAAATTATTCAGAGTAGTTAAATCACAAGCAGACTGCGATACATTACAGGAGGACCTTGCAAGACTTGAAGATTGGGCATCCTAATGGCAGATTAAATTTAATGTGGACAAGTGCAAGGTGTTGCATATAGGGAAAAATAACCATTGCTGTAGTTACACGATGTTAGGTTCCATATTAGGAGCTACCACCCAGGAAAAAGATCTAGGCATCAGAGTGGATAATACTTTAAAATCGTCTGCTCAGTGTGCTGCAGCAGTCAAAAAAGCAAATAGAATGTTAGGAATTATTAGGAAGGGGGAATGGTTAATAGAATGGAAAATGTCATAATGCCTCTATATCGCTCCATGGTGAGACCACACCTTGAATACTGTGTACAATTCTGGTCGCTGCATCTCAAAAAAGATATAGTTGTGATGGAGAAGGTACAGAGAAGGGCAACCAAAATGATAAAGGGGATGGAACAGCTTCCCTATGAGGAAAGGCTGAAGAGGTTAGGGCTGTTCAGCTTGGAGAAGAGACGGCTGAGGGGGGATATGATAGAGGTCTTTAAGATCATGAGAGTTTTTGAACGAGAAGATGTGACTCGGTTATTTTCACTTTCAAATAATAGAAGGACTAGGGGGCATTCCATGAAGTTAGCAAGTAGAACATTTAAGACTAATCGGAGAAAATTATTTTTCACTCAACGCACAATAAAGCTCTGGAATTTGTTGCCAGAGGATGTGGTTAGTGCAGTTAGTGTAGCTGGGTTCAAAAAAGATTTGGATAAGTTCATAGAAGAGAAGTCCATTAATGGCTATTAATCAATTTTACTTAGGGAATAGCCACTGCTATTAATTGCATCAGTAGCATGAGATCTTCTTAGTGTTTGGGTAATTGCCAGGTTCTTGTGGCCTGGTTTTGGCCTCTGTTGGAAACAGGATGCTGTGCATGATGGACCCTTGGTCTGACCCAGCATGGCAATTTCTTATGTTCTTATGTTCTTAAGTGGGGCTGGTGCGCACCAAGCGGATTTTAAAAGCCATCCAAGGACGCACGTATCTCCCGATGAGCGCACAAGTAAAATGTTTGCAGAAAAGGGTGGGGCGTGATCTGGGTGTGGCATAGGCATGTTGGGGCCAGGCCAAGAGATGTGTGTGTAAATACGTGCACAGGCGCATGCCAGGATCCCCTGCCAGGTAAATTTACTACTGCTGTGGATGGCATGTAAGTCATAAAACAAAAATATCTAGGCTAGTCAGTGAGGTTTTAAGGGTTGGGGCTAATGGGGGGGGGGGGGGGAGGGCGGCTATAAAATTAAGTTTGCAAATTCTATCCCAAAACTGAACAAACTGGGAATGAACTGGGAAAACTACCTATGGTGTTGGCGAACGTTAAAAGTCCCCCACTTCCTCAGTAGATGCAGCATTTGCGCCCACATGTGCGTGTCCATTTAAATTTGTGCGCTCATGGGTGTGTATCCAGGCTATTTTATAGGGATGTGAATCGTTTTTCAACTATTAAAATTATCGTCCGATAATTTTAATATTGTCTTAAATCGTTATAGAACACAATACAATAGAAATTCTAACGATTTATCGTTAAAAATCGTTAAATCGTGTTAGTGCGCACTAATGGGAGTTAGTGCGCACTAACTGAAAATGATACAAATTGACACTTTCCAGGTCAGTAAAGGTCAGTTAGGAATGAATATGTGTTCCTATTGGCTGGTTGCCCTCTTATCTATTGATGTTAACCAGGTTCCCACTGAGGTGATGGTTGGGGGGATGGGAAATGGAAATGGAAACTCAGGAACACTAACAGAAAATGATACAAATTATTGACACTATCCAGGTCAGTAAAGGTCAGTTAGGAATGAATATGTATTCCTATTGGCTGGCTGCCCTCTTATCTATTGATGTTACCAAGGTTCCAACTGAGGTGATGGTTGGGGGGATGTGAAATGGAAACTGTTGGTAGTTGACAAAAAAAGTAATGTGATCAGTCAATATGACTAGAACCTGTGCCCTATTCCTGATACCAGGGGTGTTGTGATCTTCCTGCACTCAGTGCCCTATCCCTGATACCAGTCTGAGACAGCTCCCTCCCTGCATTACTAGTGAGAGGCTGGCTTCACAGACAGGGGGGAGCTGCTTGACCCTCACACCTGACTTCCCCCATGTCCCAGCCAGTGAATGGTGTGTGGGTGAGGGGGGGGGGGGGAGGATGGTGAAGTCTGAGACAGCTCCCTCCCTGCATTACTAGTGAGAGGCTGGCTTCACAGACAGGGGGGAGCTGCCTGACCCTCACTCCTGACTTCCCCCATGTCCCAGCCAGTGAATGGTGTGTGGGTGAGGGGGGAGGGAGGATGGTGACGTCTGAGACAGCTCCCTCCCTGCATTACTAGTGAGAGGCTGGCTTCACAGACAGGGGGGATCTGCCTGACCCTCACTCCTGACTTCCCCCATGTCCCAGCCAGTGAATGGTGTGTGGGTGAGGGGGGGGGGAGGATGGTGAAGTCTGAGACAGCTCCCTCCCTGCATTACTAGTGAGAGGCTGGCTTCACAGACAGGGGGGAGCTGCCTGACCCTCACTCCTGACTTCCCCCATGTCCCAGCCAGTGAATGGTGTGTGGGTGAGGGGGGGGGGGAGGATGGTGAAGTCTGAGACAGCTCCCTCCCTGCATTACTAGTGAGAGGCTGGCTTCACAGACAGGGGGGAGCTGCCTGACCCTCACTCCTGACTTCCCCCATGTCCCAGCTAGTGAATGGTGTGTGGGTGAGGGGGGGGGGGAGGATGGTGAAGTCTGAGACAGCTCCCTCCCTGCATTACTAGTGAGAGGCTGGCTTCACAGACAGGGGGGAGCTGCCTGACCCTCACTCCTGACTTCCCCCATGTCCCAGCCAGTGAATGGTGTGTGGGTGAGGGGGGGGGGGGAGGATGGTGAAGTCTGAGACAGCTCCCTCCCTGCATTACTAGTGAGAGGCTGGCTTCACAGACAGGGGGGAGCTGCCTGACCCTCACTCCTCCGGGGTATTGTGATCTTCCTGCACACAGTGCCCTATCCCTGATACCAGGGGTGTTGTGATCTTCCTGCATGCAGTGCCCTATCCCTATTAATACCAGGAGTGTTGTGATCTTCCTGCATGCAGTGCCCTATCCCTAATACCAGGGGTGTTGTGATCTTCCTGCACACAGTGCCCTATTCCTGATACCAGGAGTGTTGTGATCTTCCTGCATGCAGTGCCCTATCCCTGATACCGGGATGTGTGCAAGAA
The DNA here is from genome assembly GCF_901001135.1 of Rhinatrema bivittatum. Taxonomy (NCBI): domain Eukaryota; kingdom Metazoa; phylum Chordata; class Amphibia; order Gymnophiona; family Rhinatrematidae; genus Rhinatrema; species Rhinatrema bivittatum. The sequence goes on from NC_042623.1 coordinate 110,561,554, forward strand.
GATCACAACACCCCCGGTATCAGGAATAGGGCACTGTGTGCAGGAAGATCACAACACCCCCGGTATCAGGAATAGGGCACTGTGTGCAGGAAGATCACAACACCCCTGGTATTAGGGATAGGGCACTGTGTGTAGGAAGATCACAACACTCCTGGTATTAATAGGGATAGGGCACTGTGTGCAGGAAGATCACAACACCCCTGGTGCCAGGGTTAGGGCACTGTGTGCAGGAAGATCACAACACTCCTGGTATTAATAGGGATAGGGCACTGTGTGCAGGAAGATCACAATACCCCTGGTATCAGGGTTAGGGCACAAGTTCTAGTCACATTGACTGATCACATTACTTGTTTTGTCAAGCTACCAACTGTTTCCATTTCCCATCCCCATATACTGTCAGTGGGAACCTTGGTAACATGAATAAATAAGAGGGCAGCCAATAGGAATACATATTCATTCCTAAACTGACCTTAACTGACCTGAAAAGTGTCAAATTGTATCATTTTCAGTTAGTGCGCACTAACTCCCGTTAGTGCGCACTAATCGGAAAAAACGATTTTTAACGATTTTTTAACTAAAAAATCGTGCCTAACACGATTTTCTTGCCCTGCCAGACAATTTCTATCGTTAAGACGATATGGAAAATGATTCACATCCCTACTATTTTATAACATGCATGCATATATGCACATATGTTATAAAATGGACGTGTCTCTGGATGTGAGCCGGCAAACGTGTGCACATATGTGCCCTGTGCACCTGTTTAAAAGTTATTGTCATAGTGCCACCCATACACCAATTTGATCCATCCTATGATTTTGATATAATTTGTACCCTGGTATCACAGTGTCCCATTGACTATCTTCCTTCCACTAGGACAGGGGTCAGGAACCTTTTTGGCTGAGAGAGCCATAAACGCCACATATTTTAAAATGTAATTCCATGAGAGCCATACAATATGTTTAAAACTAAATACAAGTAAATGTGTGCATTTTATGTAAGATCACACTTTTAAAGTACAATAAGTCTCTGAAAATATTACACCAGGCCTTAAGACACCAATACATCTCCTATTAGGAAAACGGACCAAGTCAGGCTGCTATAGAGTCCTACACAGAAACTACACGCCAGCAGAAAACCTCACCTGAATCACGTGCTGTCCCTCACCTAACATAGAATAAAGAGACCAAAACGCATAACAAGAAGCATGCAGACAAAAACTGAATTGGAAACTGCAACAAGCCAGAGTCTCTGTATGCAGTGTAACAAAGGAAAAAAGAAACATCACACATCCTTATAAAACAAATCAAGAAATATAAAATCATCAGCAGTAAAACTGTACTAACAAAAAGAACATATTTCGAAACAGCTGATGAGTGGAATATCCAATAATTAAAAACTCATATAAAACATTTCCAGATACCAACAAAATATTTCAAAATAGCAGACACAAAGATCCAGTAATGAAAAATAATAAGGATACAAAAATTTTTTTGCTCTGCATACCTGGGAACGTTTGATATCCAGGTGTCCTGAGATTGTTCTGAATTAGGAGGAGGCGGGGTGGTTTGCTTGGAACTTTCTCCTCTCTCAGTCACATACCAGCGCTCTCTCTCACACTGGCTCTCAATGACACACCTATACACACATGCTCTCAGTCACTCACATATACAAATGTTTTTTCTCTCTCACTTATATAGGCTCTTAATTACACATTTACACACATGCTGTCTATCTTTTCACGCTTACACACACACAGGCTTTCAATCACATAAATACATGCTGTCTTTTTCTCTCACACACAGACTCTCATTCACATGCTTACAAACATGTCCTCTCTTTCTCTCATTTACACACAGGCTCTCAATCACATACTCACATGCTCCCTCACCTAAATCAGCTCTCAATCACACACAGACACACATGGTCTCTCTCTCTCATTTAAACACAGGCTCTCAATCACATACTCACATGCTCCCTCACCTAAATCAGCTCTCAATCACACAGACACACATGGTCTCTCTCTCTCATTTAAACACAGGCTCTCAATCACATACTCACATGCTCCATCACCTAAACCAGCTGTCAATCAGACACAGACACACATGATCTCTCTCTTACTTATACACACAGGCTCTTAATCATACATACACATGATCTCTCTCACACACAAAGGATCTCAATCATACACACATACTCTTTCAAACAAACAGGTTTTCAATTACAAACTTACACATACAGGTTCCCAATGGTAAACTTACATTCATGCTCTCTCTCTCACAGGCAGGATCTCAATCACAGACATACTCTCTTTCACATATACAGGCTCTCAATCATTCACATACATGCAATCTCTCACTCACACACACAGGATCTCAAACACACATGCTTGCTCGCTCATTCATTCACTGTCTCTCTCCCCCTTCCCCCCCCCCCCGGGAACTCGCGGCGGCAGCAGCAGCAGCCACCTCCCAACGCTAACCTCCTTCATTTTCAGCCCTCGCGGAGGCGAAGGCGAAGTCCCATCGGCCGCGGTTGAAGATTTTCATTTTCCTCCGAGCCGCGCTGCAGTCTTCTTCCCGCGCAGGCACCCGATGCTCTCCACTTCCTCTTCCGGGCCGCGGGAAGAAGAGAGCACCGGCGTGCACTCTTCTTCCCGCGGCCCGGAAGAGGAAGTGGAGAGCATCGGGTGCCTGCGCGGGAAGACCCGCGCAGGCACCCGATGACTCCAGCGCTGGCACCCGGCTGACACCCGATGACTCCCGCGCAGGCACCCGGATGACTCCAGTCGGCGTGCTCTCTTCTCCTCCCCCCCGCGGCCCGGAAGAGGAAGTGGTGAGCATCGGGTGCCTGCGCGGAAGAAGAGACCACGCTAGTGTGGTCTCTTCTTCCCGCGCAGGCACCCGATGCTCTCCACTTCCTCTTCCGGGCCGCGGGGGGGGAGGAGAAGAGAGCACGCCGGTGCCGCTGACTCCAGCTGTCCTGCCGCGTTCCGCCCGGGCTGACAGCATTTTAAGCCCGGGCGGCGGAGGACCGGGGAGCAGCTGGGTCAGCGGGGAACCGCGAAGTATGGCGACACGTGTCTGCGAGCCAGATGCAGCCCTCAAAAGAGCCATATCTGGCTCGCGAGCCATGGGTTCCCGACCCCTGCACTAGGACCTTGAGATGCAAATTATATCTACCTCTTCATCCAGTGGTATACACTCTAACTCTCCCAACTTATTTTTTTGACTTTTACTGCTTGTTATAGGGCTTTCTCTTGCTTTTTACCTATCTTATGAAATTCTATGCTGATTGAGACTCATGAAACCAGAAATCTAGCTGTCTTTAAAAAACTACTCATGACATAGCATTTTAGACAAGTGTTTAATCCTTAATATTCTTGTATAATGGGGATGGCCAAATCCAATCCTCAAAATCCACAAAGAGGCCTGATCTTCAGATATTTACAATGAATATGCATGAGATGGATTTGACTGAAAACCAGACTTGTTAGTGACTCTTGAGGACTAGTCTTGCAGAATTTCTGTGAGGTGGAATTCCTAAAAGATGAAGCTGCTACTTTGTCACAAAACAATGGGGTAGATTTTAAAAGCCCTGCATAGGCCGCCGGCACGCACAAAGCCCCGGGACACGCGCAAGTCCCAGGGCTTGCTAAAATGGTCGGTCTGGGACGTGTCCGAGGGAGTGTCTGTGGTCTGGGGCGGTCCCGGGACGTGGCCGAGTGCCCTGACACAGCGGCCTGTGTCGGGGCCTGGCCAGCCGGTGCGCGTAAATTACGCCTGCCAGCGGCATTGAACAAGGTGGGGCGGGGGGATTTAGGTAGGGCGGGGGGTGGGTTAGATAGGGGAAGGGAGGGAAAGGTGGGGGGGACAAAAAAAAAGTTCCCTCCGAGGCCGCTCCGATTTCGGAGCGACCTCGGAGGGAACGGAGGCAGGCTTCCGATTTTGCGCAGCCTTGCGTGCGCCGACCCCTTGCTATGCGCGTATCTTTTAAAATCCGGTGTACTTTTGTTCGTGCCGGTTGCGTGAACAAAAGTAAGCGCGCGCTGTTTTTTAAAATGTACCCCAATGCTTGTATATTTTGATTAGGAATGCTGGTAATAATTTCAGTACGATTGTAGATTGAATTTTATTTATAATTTTATTTGAATTATGCATAATTATTATTCAAATGATTTGGATAGTATAAGTTGTTTTGTAAATGATTGTATTATTTTTGTATAACGCTTGCAAATTGTTGATTTTGTTAATTTTGAATGTATACACCACACTTTGGGGCAGATTTTCAAAGGGGTACGCGCGTACCCCCCGAAAACCTGCCCCAAGCTCCCCTGCGCGCACCGAGCTTATGTTGAATAGGCTCAGCGGCGCGCGCAAGCCCCGGGACGCGCGTAAGTCCCGGGGCTTTCCTGGGGGGCTGTGCCGCCACGGCACGTCATCTGGGGTGGGGCAGCGGGCGTGGTTACGGCCCGGGGGCGTGGTTGAGGCCTCTGAAACTGCTCCAAAGTGTGGTGTATACATTCAAAATTAACAAAATCAACAACAATTTGCAAGCGTTATACAAAAATAATACAATCATTTACAAAACAACTTATACTATCCAAATCATTTGAATAATAATTATGCATAATTCAAATAAAATTATAAATAAAATTGTTGTTGATTTTGTTAATTTTGAATGTATACACCACACTTTGGGGCAGATTTTCAAAGGGGTACGCGCGTACCCCCCGAAAACCTGCCCCAAGCTCCCCCTGCGCGCACCGAGCTTATGTTGAATAGGCTCAGCGGCGCGCGCAAGCCCCGGGGCTTTCCTGGGGGGCTGTGCCGCCACGGCACGTCATCTGGGGTGGGGCAGCGGGCGTGGTTACGGCCCGGGGGCGTGGTCGAGGCCTCTGAAACTGCTCCTGGGCCGGGGAATCGCGCGCCAGCGGCCGGCCAGCGCGCGTGAGTTACGCCTGTCTCGGACAGGCGTAACTTTTATAATAAAGGTAGGGGGGTTTATATAGGGCTGGGGAGGTGAGTTAGGTAGGGGAAGGGAACGGGCAGCGCGGGCCGACCCCAGATTTTAAGATACGCGCAGCTACATGTGTATCTATTGAAATCCAGCGTACTCTTGTTTGAGCTGGGTGCGCAAACAAAAGTACGTGTTCGCGTATTTTTTTAAAATCTGCCCCTTTGGTTTTAAGTGTGTAATAAATATTTCAATAACCCATAGACAAACAGTATTCTGCTACAAGAAATGTAGTCTTATGTACATGAAATACTCTGTGATTTGTGAAATGGTTTGTTGTGCTTTGAAATAAAAACTCCAAGATTTCCTCTTATTCTAGAGTCCCTCCCTGCCAATTTGATATCATTCTTTGATCCACAATAGAGTTTAAACAGAGACATGTCCTCTTATAGCATAGAGCGGTTTTCACTAGACTCTTATAAAATATAGATTCCTTTATTGGAGATTTATTATATTCTTATCATAGCTCTCATGGCTGGTTTATATGACCTAGTTTAACAAAACACTCAGGGGAAAAGGTATAGTGGAAGGAGTATGTGGAAAGGAGTATTCATATTGATAACTTATTTAAAGACATGCTTTTTTTAAGTAAATGTGTGCTATGGAAACCGTTTCCTCTATTTAAAAATCTTTAAATCTACAGTACTATTGATATCAGTAGCTAAAAGGTTTAGATGTTTTGATCTCTTTGCCAAATTCCAGTTTATATCAGTAGTGCCTCTCTTCTGTACGCCAGTGAGATTTATTGATTTCATGCCATTTTACTGTTGCAAAGGGCCCATTAGGTTTTCTACAAACAAGCTAAATATACTTGCAGAGTTGACTTTTATTTTTCTTTCACTCACAGCAGCCTACCAGTTTTATACATTTGTAGTTACAGTTCCTGTATTTATGTGTATGTGTGTGTGTGTGTATGCTTCTGTTGCAGTTTTTAAAAATGTCCCTTGATACAGGCAGTCTGTCAAAATATGGACATAGGAACTTTTTCATTTATTTACCTGCACACTAATATTGACCTAGATTCATCATTTTGCTATAAATATAGCAAAAATAGCGCCTGCGATAAAAAAGAGGTATGGTTAAGCTAATTTTTCTGGTACCACATTTCATAGTTATTTTTTCACAATGGAATTGTAATTTGGGGAGGGAAAGAGAGAGAGAGAAAAACTCTATGGAGGCTCACATATAAGTTAATTATTTATACCACTGTAAGAGGGGGCTACTCGGGGTGAGGTTTGGTGGGGTGGACTAGGTTTTGGGGGGCAGTTTTACAAGCACAGTCAGAGGTTCGAACAGCACAGTTGCCATCAGTAAAGATTTTAGGTGATTTGGAGTGAATAAAGGTAGAAAAAGATTAGATTTGTACAATGTACTCTCAAGCTAGGTAGAGAGTACATTGTACATAATCTAATCTTTTTCTACCTTTATTCACTCCAAATCACCTAAAATTTCACTACTGTGCTATTCGTACCTGTGACTGTGCATGTAAAATGGCCCCCACTAGCGTTAAGGCCCTAACGTAAAAATGATGAATGACCTTAATTGTTTGTGTATTTATTTAATTTATTTATTTATTTAGAATTCTTTAGTGAAATTATATATAGATATATTTTATATTTCACATTGATAGCTTTTTCAAATGTATCAATATTTGTTTCACTTATTACTCCTACTACTGGCTTGTACACTTCTGCAGTTACTTGTCTCTCTTTTCTGTTATTTGTATATATCCCCTGTCACATAGTAAATGTATACCTTAGAACTGCAGAAGATGGTACAGAAAATGGGGGACTATATTGTATCATCTATTGGTAATATTAATAAAGTTGTGCATTACTGTCAGCCAAGTGCACTTACACATGTAAAACCTATTGACAATTCAATAGCATATATTGTAGCAATTTTCAAAAGCCCACTTACACATGTAAAGTGCATTTACATTAGTAAAACCAAGTTTTAAGAGTGTAAATCCTTTTGAAAATTACCCCATAATGATAAACAATAGGGATGTGCATTCGTCTAGGACAAATTAGGCAATTTCAACGAAATTGTCTAATTCGGCCTGGTTCTGGGAGCCCAAATACCGAATGAGTTTTTGCCAAAATTTTGGGAAAAATTTGTATTCAGGTTTACTGCACGCTAATATAAAAATGTTAGCCCACATTAACCCCAAATTCGGGTCCCCCCGAATTTAAAAGGTCCGAACCGCGGGAAATACAAAATTTCCCACGGCAGGCCAAAACGAAGCCCAAACCAAAAGGTTCAGGCTTGGCACATCTCTAACAAACAGTATTAGAGGAGATTTATAAAGCTGCAATTATTTTACTATGGGGGGGGCAAAATATCACTATGGGGAGTTCCCATGCTATTTCACCTCTTCCACAAGAAAATATCACAGTGGTTTCCCTCTGATAGTTTTTCTCATAGAAAAATTCTGCAAGAGAAAATATGGGAAAAGGGTGAAAGCGCGATGGCAGCCCCCTTTGTACAGGGCCGCCATTTTCTAATAGGGCCAGCATCGGCCCTAACCCTTACCCTCCTCTCATGCCAAAATATTCTCCCCCTGCCGCCTGCTGTGGTAGGCTCGCATTAAAATAAATAAGTACTTTTAATGCCACACAGTGGGCTGAATTTTAAAAGCCCTGTGCGCGTGAATCCAGCCAAATTTACTCGCGCAGGGCACTCGCACGCCGGTGCGCCTATTTTGCATAGGCCGCTGGCGCGCACACAACCCCGGGACGCGCGTAAGTCCCGGGGCTTCGTAAAAGGGGTGGGGGAGGGGGCGTGTCCGGGGTCAGGGGGCAGTTCGGGGCTGGACCGGGGCCTGGTCAAGGTCCGGGGGCGTGGTCGAGGCCTCCGGACCAGCCCCCGGGTCGGGTGATGGCATGCCAGCAGCCCGCTGGTGCGTGCAGATTTACGCCTGCTGAAAGCAGGCGTAAATCTGCCAACAAAGGTGTGGGGGGGGGGGGGTTTTAGATAGGGCCGGGGGGTTGGGTTAGGTAGGGGAAGGGAGGGGAAGGTGCGGGGTGGTGGAAAGAAAGTTCCCTCTGAGGCCGCTCCGATTTCGGAGCGGCCTCGGATGGAACAGGCAGCGCGTATCTTATAAAATCCAGCGTACTTTTGTTCGCGCTTGCGTAAATTTATAAAATCTACCCCAGTGATTCTTCTTACCCCTACCCAAACCCCCTCCACTTACTGAAACATTCCCACCCTCCCAGGTTCTCCCCCCAAAAAACTATTATGTCATGGTGCAAAGGCCAGTTGGTGCCATTTTGGAAAATGGCATTCACTGGCTGAAATCTAGAGAGTAGTTTGGGCCCCTCTTGACACTATGGATTTTTTCTCGAGGTACGGGAGGGTCCAGAGATAGGCCACTAGACTACCAGGGACTTAATCAAAGGAAGGGGTGCCTGGGGATAGGGGGCTACTAGACACCAGGAACTTGTGATAAAGTATAGGAGGACTGGTATGGCCAGGGGTTGGGGTAGGAAGCCCTTGGGGGTGTTAGAACTGTGAAAAATATTTTTTGAAAGGGGAGGTGCTTTGGGAAGGGTGTGGAACTTCAGCATACAGCAATAAAGTTTTTTTTGTTTTTTTTACTGAGGGGCCACCTTGATAGGTGGCAGAGGGATGGACCCTTGAATTTCAGCATAAAAGCAACAGTACATGGTTTAACATTCTAATGCTTCCACTGAAAAATAATCTATAACTCCTGAGTTGTAGATAATTTTTCAATAAATAATTGAGCTGTGGTAAGTCATGTTATGTTATTAGCATAGGATTACATATGCAATAGCTGCTTTGCATGCATTAGTAAATTTTTTGTATGCAAATGCACAATATTATGAATATTACATGAAAACCAGCTATTTTTTGCGTTTTATAGCTTTATTGTAACTTAGTAAATCTCTGTCTTACTGTGATGGTAAATAAATGAAAAAGATCCCAACATGCCCATGTTTTGGCAGACTTTCTACATCAGGGGAAAATTTAAAAATTGAAACAGAGACATAAATACACACACACACACAAACCAGATTCACAGTCCAAAACATCTTAATTACCCATAAGAATTTCTATCAGACAGGGATATTCAACACCAGTGTCTGTTCGGAGCTCATAGAAATGGAGAGGAATGCCAAACTTACATTCTCGAAAATTATTCAGTCTAAACAAAATCTAATTTAATTGAGGGCAAAATATTTGACAATAAACAACTATGAGCCATACAATAGAAAGATAAAATAAATAATAAAAAATAATTATAAGAAAATATATTTAAAAAATATATACATAACAAGATTTTTCAGAAAAGTTTGTGTTAGTAAATATTTTTTATGTATGAAAAATATAACATAATTTTATAAATGTGTATTGATATTTATAAAAACATAATAAGAACATAAGAACATAAGAAATTGCCATGCTGGGTCAGACCAAGGGTCCATCAAGCCCAGCATCCTGTTTCCAACAGAGGCCAAACCAGGCCACAAGAACCTGGCAATTACCCAAACCCTAAGAAAATACCATGCTACTGATGCAATTAATAGCAGTGGCTATTCCCTAAGTAAACTTGATTAATAGCAGTTAATGGACTTCTGCTCCAAGAACTTATCCAAACCTTTTTTGAACCCAGCTACACTAATTGCATTAACCACATCCTCTGGCAACAAATTCCAGAGCTTAATTGTGCGTTGAGTGAAAAAGAATTTTCTCCAATTAGTCTTAATTGTGCTACTTGCTAACTTCATGGAATGCCCCCTGGTCCTTCTATTATCCGAAAGTATAAGTAACCGATTCACATCTACTCATTCAGGACCTCTCATGAACAAAGACCTCTATCATATCCCCCCTCAGCCGTCTCTTCTCCAAGCTGAACAGCCCTAACCTCTTCAGCCTTTCCTCATAGGGGAACTGTTCTATCCCCTTTATCATTTTGGTTGCCCTTCTCTGTACCTTCTCCACTGCAACTGTATCTTTTTTCAGATGCGACTACCAGAATTGTACACAGAATTCAAGGTGCGGTCTCACCATGGAGCGATACAGAGGCATTATGACATTTTCCTTTTTATTAACTATTCTCTTCCTAATAATTCCTAACATTCTGTTTGCTTTTTTGACTGCTGCAGCACATTCAATTTTAAAGTATTATCCACTATGATGCCTAGATCTTTTTCCTGGGTGGTAGCTCCTAATATGGAACCTAACATCATGTAACTACAGCAAGGGTTATTTTACCCTATGGGGTAGATTTACAAAAAATGCGCGTTCGCGTACTTTTGTTGGCGCACCAGTCGCAAACAAAAGTACGCTGGATTTTAGTAGATATGCGCGTAGCCACGCGTATCTGCTAAAATCCAGGATCGGCGCGCGCAAGGCTGCCGATTTTGTGCAGCCGGCACGCGCCGAGCCGCGCAGCCTGCCTCCGATCCCTCCAAGGCCACTCCGAAATCGGAGCGGCCTCGGAGGGAACTCGCTTTCGCCCTCCCCTCACCTTCCCCTCCCTTCCTCTATCTAACCCACCCCCCCGGCCCTATCTAAACCCCCTCCCCTATCTTTGTCCGGGGATTTACGCCTCCCGGAGGGAGAAGTAAATCCCCGCGCGCCAGCGGGCCGCTAGCGAGCCGAGAAGCGACCCGGAGGCGGTTCCGGAGGGCACGGCCACGCCCCCAGACCGCCCCAGGCCGAAACCACGCCCCCAGGCCCGCCCCCGAAATGCCACGTCCCGCCCCCAAAATGTCGCATCGATTGGCCCTGACCCCCGACACGCCCCCGACATGCCCCCGACAAAAAACCCCGGGACTTACGCAAGTCCCGGGGCTCTGCGCGCGCCAGCAGGCCTATGGAAAATAGGCACGCCAGTGCGCAAGGCCCTGCTCGCATAAATCCGAGCGGATTTACGCGAGCGGGGCTCTTAAAATCCGCCCCTATATGCTCCACTTTGCACTTGTCCACATTAAATTTCATCTGCCATTTGGATGCCCAATCTTCCAGTCTTGCCAGGTCTTCCTGTATTGTATCACATTCCGCTTGTGATTTAACTACTCTGAATAATTTTGTATCGTCCGCAAATTTGATAACCTCACTCGTCGTATTCCTTTGCAGATCATCTACCTTATAAATGGCCTGTGACCGACGGCCCGCAAATGCGCAGTAGAGCGCAGCTCTACTGCGCATGTGCAGGCAAGGACGTCGGTCAGAAAAAAAAATGGCGGTGGGGCCGCAGGAGCGGGAGGAGAAGCAGCGGCGCCGCGCACGCGCGGCGCCGCTACTTCTCCTCCCCAGATCTGCCGGCAGATCTCGGGGGGGGTCACTGCCGCGCGCGGCGCCGCTGCTTCTCCTCCCGCTCCTGCCGGCAGATCTCGGGGGGGGGGGGGGTGTCACTCCCGCGCGCGCGCGCGCGGTGCCGCTACTTCTCCTCCCCAGATCTGCCGGCAGATCTCGGGGGGGTCACTGCCGCGCGCGCGCGGGAGTGACACCCCCCCCCCCCGAGATCTGCCGGCAGGAGCGGGAGGAGTTAATGGAGCCGGGTGAGGGTTGTGGGAAGTCGCGCTTACGGCGCCGGGAGGAAATGGAGGCGGGTGAAGGGAGGGACTGAGTGGGAGGGAGAGAGAGGGGGACTGAGTGGGAGGGAGGGAGGGAGGGAGGGAGAGGGGGACTGAGTGAGTGGGAGGGAGGGAGAGGGGGGACTGAGTGGGAGGGAGGGACTGAGTGAGAGGAGAGGAGTGGGTGGGGGAGGGGGGTGGTGAAGAGTGAGGAGAGAGAATGAGGGGGAGGTGAGAGACAGAGGGATGTAGCCCGTTTTAACGGGCTTAACGGCTTGTTTATATATATATTGAAAAGCACCGGTCCAAGTAGAAATCCCTGAGGTACTCCACTGTTTACCCTTTTCCACTGAGAAAATTGACCATTTAATTCTACTCTCTGGGGCGGATTTTAAGAGCCCTGCGCGCCGGTGCGCCTATTTTACACAAGCCGTTAAGCCCGTTAAAACGGGCTACATCCCTCTGTCTCTCACCTCCCCCTCATTCTCTCTCCTCACTCTTCACCACCCCCCTCCCCCACCCACTCCTCTCCTCTTACTCAGTCCCTCCCTCCCACTCAGTCCCCCCTCTCCCTCCCTCCCACTCACTCAGTCCCCCTCTCCCTCCCTCCACTCCCTCCCTCCCCACTCAGTCCCCCTCTCTCTCCCTCCCACTCAGTCCCTCCCTTCACCCGCCTCCATTTCCTCCCGGCGCCGTAAAGCGCGACTTCCCACAACCCTCACCCGGCTCCATTAACTCCTCCCGCTCCTGCCGGCAGATCTCGGGGGGGGGGGGTGTCACTCCCGCGCGCGCGCGCAGTGACCCCCCCGAGATCTGCCGGCAGATCTGGGGAGGAGAAGTAGCGGCACCGCACGCGCGCGCGCGGGGGAGTGACACCCCCCCCCCCGAGATCTGCCGGCAGGAGCGGGAGGAAAAGCAGCGGCGCCGCGCGCGGCAGTGACCCCCCCCCCGAGATCTGCCGGCAGATCTGGGGAGGAGAAGTAGCGGCAACCGCGCGTGCGCGGCGCCGCTGCTTCTCCTCCCGCTCCTGCGGCCCCCACCGCCATTTTTTTTTTCTGACCGACGTCCTTGCCCGCACATGCGCAGTAGAGCTGCGCTCTACTGCGCATTTGCGGGCCGTCGGTCACAGGCCATTTATAAGGTAGATAGGCCTACCGGCGCGCGCAGAGCCCCCGGGACTCGCGTAAGTCCCGGGGTTTTCCGAGGGGGGCGTATCGGGGGCGGGTCCGATCCGCGGGGCGTTTTCGGGGCGGAACGTAGCGTTTCGGGGCCGGTCCAGGGGCATGGTTACGGCCCGGGGGGGTCCGGGGGCGTGCCCGCGCCCTCCAGACCCGCCCCCAGGTTGCGTCCCGGCGCGCTAGCGGCCCGCTGGCACGCGGGGATTTACGTCTCCCTCCGGGAGGCGTAAATCCCCCGACAAAGGTAATGGGGGGGGTTTAGACAGGGCCGGGGGGGGTGAGTTAGGTAGGGGAAGGGAGGGGAAGGTGAGGGGAGGGCAAAAGAAAGTTCCCTCCGAGGCCGCTCCGATTTCGGAGCGGCCTCGGAGGGAACTAAAATCCAGCGTACTTTTGTTTGCGCCTGATGCACCAACAAAAGTACGCCAAAATCGCGCTTTTTGAAAATCTACCCCAGTGTTTTCTGTCTTTTAATCAATTTGTAATCCACGAAAGGATATCGCCTCCTATCCCATGACTTTTTAGTTTTCTTAGAAGCCTCTCATGAGGGACTTTGTCAAATGGTTTCTGAAAATCCAAATACACTACGTCTCCACATGTTTATTAACCCCTTCAAAATAATGAAGCAGATTTGTTAGGCATGACTTCCCTTGGGTAAATCCATGTTGACTGTATTCCATTAAACAATGTCTTTCTATTTGCGCTACGATTTTGATCTTTAGAATAGTTTCCATTATTTTTCCTGGCACTGAAGTCAGGCTCACTGGTCTGTAGTTACTCGGATCACCCCTGGAGCCCTTTTTAAATATTAGGGTTACATTGGCCACCGTCCAGTCTTCTGGTACAATGGATGATTTTAATGATAGGTTACAAATTTTAACTAATAGATCAGAAATTTCATTTTTGAGTTCCTTCAGTACCCTAGGAGGCATATCATCCGATCCAGGTGATTTGCTACTCTTAAATTTGTCAATCTGGCCTACTACATCTTCTAGGTTCACAGTGATTTGGTTCACTTTGTCTGATTCATCACCCTTGTAAACCATCTCCGGAACTGGTATCTCCCCAACATCCTCATTAGTAAACACGGAAGCAAATAATTCATTTAATCTTTCTGCAATGGCCTTGTAATCCCTAAGAGCCCCTTTAACCCCTCAGTCATCTAATGGTCCAACCGACTCACCTCACAGGTTTCTTGCTTCGGATATGTTTTAAAAAGTTTTTATTATGAGTTTTTGCCTCTATGGCCAACTTCATTTCAAATTATCTCTTCGTCTGTCTTATCAATGTCTTCACTTGACAATGCTTATGTTTTATCCTATTTTCTTCAGATGGATCCTTTTTCCAATTTTTGAAGGATGTTTTTTTGTCTAAAAATAGCCTCTTTCACCTCATCATTTAATACTTAATAGAAAATATTAAATATGTGTAGAGAAGTTTAGTTGAAAGACAAATTTGATATTCTGATTTAAATAGACATTCCAAAGTGAATTAACAATATAAATGTGCAAAAATTATGAATAAATAAGGAAACCTAGGGAGAAAAAATAAATGGCAATCTTGAGAAGATTCTTATAGCAAAACAGTGTCAAGACTCCTGAGGGGGAAGAAAACACATAGAGGACACTTTTTTCAGAAAATCGCCCTTCCTGTCTTATTTTTGACACAGACTTTGTACCTGCTTTAAAGCAGGTGCAAAGTCCACGGAAACTAATGAACTTACAGTGCTGGCTTGCCCAGCATTTTTAGAAAAACGCCACAGAGAGTTTCCCTTTATACATTTGTTTTCATGCCCACGGGTACAAAGTATCCATGGTCCTGTACGCACCCCTTGGAGTTTTGAAAATTTCTCCAGTAAAGTTTATAAAATAACAGTAATTGATATAAATGGAACACCAAAACCGGTAAATTTCTTAAGGATACCTTGCTTTCCTATTGAGGGATTTGGGGGCTGGACAACAGACAGACTAGTTTTTCTGAACACCAGGATGATCTGAATCGATATCCTCTGAATTAATACACCTTGTGCCTTTGCTTCCTTGGAAGGGGGAGTAAACAGCATGAGGCTGCAGAGGCAAGCCAGACTTCTACATGGGCAGTACTTTATAAGCTGCTGGTTGCAGCCTAATGAGTTAGGGCCAAAGCACTGGTGAGAAACCAGAAAGGCACAGCACTTTTTGGAGGAGATGCCATCATACTGTACCGGCAGCACAGGTCCATGACCGCCCCCTCAGTCATGGCATCCTATCGCACTGGTCACACATCCCAGAAGCCAACTATGTTGCTTATATTCTTCAACTTGCATATCTAAACAAGTCTTTAATAAGAACAGTGACTATTGTAAATTAGGATTGCTTACTGTAAATGGTGTTCTTCATATTCAGCAGGATAAATTAGCCATGACACGTGTGTGATGTCACCCGATAGCGCCAAACGGATCCATCTGTCTAGCTCAGTAGAGTTTTTACTACGGAGCATGTGTGGGAGTTCCAGCAGATATGTTGCCTTGTGAGCCCCTCAGTCGATTGTAGAACTTAAGTTTAGCTAGATAGCTGACTCTTCAGTAAGGCAGTTGCATATTAAGCAAGGCTAATTCATCCTGCTATCTGCAGAGAACACAATTTACAATAAGAAGACTTGCTTTCTCCATTGATAAGCAGGGCTGAATTAGCCATGATAAGTAGGGAGTCCCAAGCTGAGGGTTGCGTAGCAGAGCACTTACTGTACATAGCAAACCAGCATCCCCATACAGAGTGGACTACAGATGAACAAGCTGAGCAAAACTGCTTGTCCATATTTACTGTCTCCTCTGGACAGGTTGTCCACACAATAGTGTGCCATACAGATAACCAAGTTGCAGCTTTGCTGATGTCTGCAATAGGGATAGCGCTCTGGAGAGCAATAAAAATCTGTGGCTCCAACTTTACGAGCCTTGACAGAGTCAATAATTCGAAGGCCAGCTAACATATGGCAGTGTGCAATACAGCATGCTAGCCAGTTGGACAAGGAAAGAATGGCAACTGCTACTCCCAGACCATTGGGTTTGTAGACAGACAAACCCAATGGTTTGTCATAAGCCTAATGATGTGGCTGAGTTCTCTTGCAGTAATGGGCCATGGCCCTCTCACAGTCCAGCAAATGAAGGGCCTTCTCAATAAAGATGGCTTGATGCCAGTGAAAAACAGTCCACCCTAGGAGAAATTCAAGATCGATGTGGTACACCACTCTTTTATGAAGGACTGTAGCCATTGATATGCCTAATGAAAGAGATAGCAAGCAGGAGTACCACCTTCCATAGAAACAGAGAAACATGGTGGCAGAAAAAGATCATATGGCCAATGTAGTTTGCCATTCTACCCAACTAATTAGCTTTCTAATTTTCATCACTCACTCAGATATCCCCTGTGTTTATCTCATATTTTCTTGATTTCAGACAGATACTATTTATGTCTACATCACCTCCACTGGGAGGCTGTTCCATGCATCTACTAGCCTCTCTGTTAAAAAATATTTCCTTGTTCTAGAACCTTCTATCCACTGAAAGAGGCTTGCCTCCTATGTATGGAAACCTTGGAGGTATTTGAATGTCTCTATCATATTTCCCCTGCCTCAACATTCCTCTAGGATATTCTTAAGTCTGTCCCCATATGCTTTAGAGTCAAGACCACTGACCATTTTAGTTGTCACCCTCTGGACTAACTCCAGTCGGTTTATATCCTTTTGAGGGTATAGTCTCCAGAATTGTACACAGTAATCCAAATGAGGTCTCACCAGGGACCTGAACAGGGGCAAAATAAGAACTATTACAAGTAATTAGTAACCTATCATTAAAATCATCCATTGTATTTAGGGACCGGAAGATGGCCAATATAACCTCGATATTTAAAATGGGCTCCAGAGATGATCCAGTAAACTATAGACTGGTGAGCCTGACTGGTGCCGGGAAAAATCATGGATACTGTTATAAAGAATAGAATCATGGAACATTTAGACAGATATGATTTAATGGGACACAGCCAGCATGGATTTACCTACCAGATTTACCTACCAGATTTGTTAGGCAAGTCTTGCCTAACAAATCTGCCTCATTTTTTTTGAAGTGGTGAATAAACATGTGGCTAAAAGTAAACTGGTAGATGTGGTGTATTTAGATTTTCAGAAGGCATTTGACAAAGTCCCTCATGAGAAGTTATTAAGAAAAGTAAAAAGTCATGGGATAGGAGGCCATATCCTTTTGTGGACTGCAAACTGGTTAAAAGAAAAGAAACAGAGAGTAGTATTAAATGGTCAGTTTTCACAGTGGAAATAAAAAAACAGTATCGCTTCTCAGGGATCTGTACTTGGATTGGTACTTTTTAATATATTTATAAATGATCTGGAAAGGGGTACAAAGAGTGAGGTGATCACATTTGCAGGCGACACAAAATTCTTCAAAGTAGTTAAATCACAAGCAGATTGTGATAAATGGTAGAAAGATTTTGTGAGACTAGAAGATTGGGTGTCGAAATGGCAGATGAAATTTAATGTGGACAAATGCATATAGGGAAAAATAACCCTTGCTGTCGTTACATAATGTTAGGGTCCATATTAGGAGCTACCATCCAGAAAAGAGATCTAGATGTCATAGTGGATACTCAAAATCATTGGCTCAGTGCACTGTGGCAGTCAAAAAAGCAAACAGAATGTTAGAAATTATTAGGAAGAGAATGGTGAATAAAACAGTGGATGTCATAATGTTGCAGTATCGCTCCATTGTGAGACATCACCTTGAATACTGTGTGCAGTTCTGGTCGCCGCATCTCAAAAAAGATATAATTGCACTGGAGAAAGTACAAAAAAGGGCATGAAAAGGCTAAAGAGATAGGGATGTTCAGCTTGGAGAAGAGACAGCTGATGGGGGATATGATAGAGGTATATAAAATCATGAAAGGGCTTGAATGGGTAAATGTGAATCGGTTATTTACTCTTTCAGATAATAGAAGAACTAGGGGGCACTCCATGAAGTTAGCAAGCAGCACATCTAAAACAAATCAAAGACCATTCTTTTTCACTCAACACACAATTAAATTGTGGAATTCATTGCCAGAGGATATGATTAAGGCAGTTAGTGTAGCTGTGTTTAAAAAAAGGTTTGGATAAGTTCGTGGAGGAGAAGTCCATAAACTGCTATTAACCAATAAGGAATGGCCACTGCTTATTGCCAGCATTAGTAGCTTGGGATCTATTTAATGTTTGTGTACTAGCCAGGTTCTCAGTCTTGGCTTGGCCTCGGTTGGAAAAAGGATACTGGGCTTCATGGAACCTTGGTCTGACCCAGTATAGCATATCTTACATTCTTATGTTCTTATCAACTCCCATTTTCTGCTGATCATTCCTCTCCCTACACAGCCAAGCATCTTTCTGGCTTTTGCTGTCACTTTATTCAACTATATGGCCACTTTAAGATAATCAGATACAATCATCTCCATATTCCGCTCTTCTGTCATGCTTAGAAAAATTTCACCCCAATACTGTACCTCTCTTATGGGGTTTTGCAGCCTAAATGCATATGTAACCCCCATCTTTGGGTGCAATCCAAACACCAATGAGGGCCATAAAAGATTTTATTGTCTCTTTGAGGCTGGAACTGTTCCTAGCTAGGGGGGGTTTTGATAGGGCCGGGGGGGGGGGGGGGGGGTTAGGGAGGGGAAGGTGGGGGGAGGGCGAAGGAAAGTTCCCTCCGAGGCCGCTCTGAAATCGGAGCGGCCTCGGAGGGAACAGGCAGCGCGCGCTGAGCTCGGCGCGCGCAAGTTGCACAAATGTGCACCCCCTTGCGCGTGCCGACCCCGGATTTTATAAGATACGCGCGGCTACGTGCAATTGGCCGCTCAAGACGTGACGCCACATGCCGTGACGCCAAACGTCGTGACGTCACATCTTGAGCGTCACGTCTTGAGTGGCCAATTGCACGCACAGGGGCCGCTTTCCCCCGTGCAGGCGTCCATCTTCGCCGGGAGGCAGGGGAGCCACGATCCGTTCCTGCTGATGGCTGGAGGGCTGCAAAAAAAAGTAAGTCGCGCAGCGGGAGGCAGGAGAGGTCTGATGTCCGGAGGGGGCTGCAAAAAGTAAGTTGCTTTGCCGCTTCACACTGTCAGTGTCTCTTCTTCCCTCCTCCCGAAGCAGGGCGCGAAAAGCAGCCTTGCTCTGGTAGGAGGGAAGAAGAGACACTGACAGTGTGAAGAGACGAAGCGACTTACTTTTTGCAGGCGTCCATCTTCGCGAGCAGCTGGAGGCAGGAGAGGTCGTCCGATGTCCGGAGGGGGCTGCAAAAAGTAAGTCGCTTCGTACTGCCAGTCCCTTCTCCCCTCCTCCCGGAGCAAGGCTGCTTTTCGCGCCCTGCTTCGGGAGGAGGGGAGGGGGGACTGGCAGTCCCGACTAGAGATGTGAATCGTGTCCTCGATCGTCTTAACGATCGATTTCGGCTGGGAGGGGGAGGGAATCGTATTGTTGCCGTTTTGGTGTGTAAACTATCGTGAAAAATCGTTAAAATCGTGAGCCGGCACACTAAACCCCCCTAAAACCCACCTGACCCTTTAAATTAAATCCCCCACCCTCCCGAACCCCCCCCCAATGCTTTAAATTACCTGGGGATCCGGCGGTGGTCCAGAACGGCGGCGGTCCGGAACGGCCCCCTCAATAGAATCGTGTTGTCTTCAGCCGGCGCCATGCTGAACGACCTCCTGCAGTCGATCTCCTGCCGGCGCCATTTTCCGTACGAAAACGATTCGCGGCAAGAAATCGCTCCCGGAACCCCGCTGGACTCCCAGGAAAATTTTGGCCAGCTTGGGGGGGCCTCCTGACCCCCACAAGACTTGCCAAAAGTCCAGCGGGGGTCCGGAACGACCTCCTGCGTCGAATCGTTTTTGTCTATGGCCGCTGCCATTTTGCGGCGGCCATTTTGAAAAATGGCGCCGGCTGAAGACAACACGATTCTATTGAGGGGGCCGTTCCGGACCGCCGCCGTTCTGGACCACCGCCGGATCCCCAGGTAATTTAAAGCATTGGGGGGGGGGGTTCGGGAGGGTGGGGGATTTAATTTAAAGGGTCAGGGGTGGGTTTTAGGGGGTTTTAGTGTGCCGGTTTTCCTGCCCTCCCCCTTCCCCCTTCCCCCGATTTACGATTTTTTAACGATAAATCGGGGGAATTGGTATTGTATCGTGGCCCTAACGATTTTTTGACGATTTAAAATATATCGGACGATATTTTAAATCGTCAAAAAACGATTCACATCCCTAGTCCCGACTTCCTGTTATCTGTCATTTCAAATGACATTTGAAATGACAGATACCAGCGTGGCGTGAAGCGTTAGGCCCGCGCACCCAGGATACTGTATAAGTGCTCTATCCAGTAAAATGGGTTGCGCGGGCCTAACGCTTCACGGACCCTTCTTAGACGCGGTTTACATTTGCATGAAATTATAGTTCAGGATCGAGCTGTAGGTGAGCTGCACTGTGCGTGCGGCAACCGCGGGTGCGCCGGGCACTAACGCAGCTCTTCCTACCGCTCGGTACTGGATAGACCTGTATGTTGGTACATATTATACAACCTGCTACACAATGAACATTCCTGAAGTTTCTCTACCTCTTAATTCAGACATTTAAATAAAGCCACAGGATGCCAGCCTTCAGTCTGAGCTAGCTCTCTGTTCCTGCTTCTGTACGCCCTCTCACAAACAGCCTGCAGGGAACAGGAGGAGGCGAGTGAGGCCAAGGCTGGATCAGACAGAGCTGATGAAAGAAGAGCCATTCTTCCCCCTAATCCAGCCCCTCTCCTCCTGTTCCCCCTATCCCCCCTGTCCTGAAAGGAAACATGGGGGAAAGGTGAAATTGAAGTTGAACAGCGAATGCAGTCAGAGTGTTTGATCTCTCAAAGAGCTCTTAAATCAAACCAAAACATGGTTAGGATATAATACCTGGATAGAGTGATGTCGCTTTAGAAACATTTCATCTTTATACAGAGATTTTTGCACCTCAATATGTGGCCAACCATACACCAAGTACAAAGATTTTAATGTGTTTTTGGAAGTCTGCATCTGCTGCCGTCCCACAGCTGGCAAAGAGGGCATTAATTTCAATTTATAGAAGTCTTGACAACTGGCACTTCTGCTGAAAAGTTTCAAACTTGTATTAATTCAACCCGTTTTTTTAAATCTATTACCATATACCTAATATATATGCACATACTTTTCTGTGTAATTAGCTGCATGATAAACTTCTGCTATGAAGAGCATTTTTAGTAAATGTAAACTCATATACTTGGAAAGACAAGGACATTCTCAATAAAATGTAAAAAGGATGATTGCACTATTCAAAACTAAAGCGACATTTCACAGTTAAAAGTTTGTAACTTATATCGATAAATTCCTGATTTTTGTACTTGGCAAATTTTCTATTTGTATAAATATTGTTTAAAAACTAAAAACAAATTGTTTTCAATAAAAAAATTGACTTTTTTGGGAATCTCTATGAGGAAATTAAGCAAATTTGCCATAGAATTGCCACAGACTTTGCTGACTCTTGCCATAGAGTCTTGAAAAATCTGCCTCAAGAAACCCAGGGCTCAGACTCTATCATACTCCATCCTCAAATCCTTTTGTTTTCAGCAGCTCTGTGACAGGCTTACCCGAGTGCTGGCTGCTGTACAGAGGAGAAAGCACACTGTAAGAGTATACAAGCTTTGAGGCACACTTTATTGTTGGGACATGATGCAAGCAAGCAAAATCACATTAAAAGGAGCTCTCAAATGCAGGCTCATTAACCTTATCAGCCCTTTAAATCTAAGGGTGTCCTGTCCCACAGAATGAGATTTACTGCCCTGGTGAGTGATATTTTTCCAGTGGAGTATTCAGGGTATAAATCTGGAAAGATTTGAGTATTTTATTGCTTTGAAAATCAAAAAGGCAACAAAACATTATATTTAGCTTTCTTTGGTTTTATATGAACTGTAGTTATTTAATCCCTTAAGAAAACAAGATTGGAAAGATATACGCCAGTGGTTCCCAACCTTTTTGGGTTATGGACCATTTTCAGCCTCCCGATGTTTTGAGGATTCCCAGCTTGTTCCACCACTTTCTTTCCAGCCCATCCTCACCAGTCTGTCTCCATGACTCCTCCCCCACCAGTCTTTCCTTCTCCCCCAGTTTCTATTCCTTCCCCACAGCCAAACCTCACCAGTTTCTCCTTCTTCTTTAGCGCCTCCCCACCAGTAGCTTTCCCTCATTCTCTGTCTCCCCCAGCACCTTCTTTTCTAACCTCTCACTCTTTCTTGCCCCCCTACTTCCCAACCCAGTCCAACCTGGCCGTCTTTTTTCCCCAGCTTTACCAGTCTCTCTCTCCCAGTCATACCAGTCTTACTCAATTCTGACTACAATATCCCTTCCCCTCCAGCTCATCCCCAGCATTCTCTATCTCCCTCCCTTTCTCTCATCTCAACTCCTGGCCTGTACTGGCAGTGGCTACCACTGCTCTGATCCAACTGTACAGCATCACTGTTCTGTCCCACAACGCTCTCTATTTCTTCAGCTTGCGGGGCTTAGGATCCTACCTGCCCCACTGCGCCATCTCACAGGTATCTTTCTTTCTTCAGCTAGTTGGGTTGTAGTACTGATTATCTAAGGGATTTATTTTAGAACTATTAAATTAACATGACAGGGGGCTTAGTCAGACAAATGGTGGGATTTGAAAATCCCACTACACTAATTGGCCCTGAGATAGCTGGATATTTATTTATCCAGCTAAAAAGTGATCTGGCTAGTTGAGGGGCAGAATGGGGTATTCCAGGACAGAGCCAGCTATCTAGCTAAGTAAGATTTTCAGCATTATCTATCTAACATAACATAACATAATAAATTATTGCTTTTTCTATATATAATTTACCCTAATTTGTAAATAGTAACCCGCCGTTGCTTTTATACTCTCTCCCCAGTTATATATATACCTTAGCCGAGCCCACAACCCTCAAATTCCTAATACCATTCCACCCCTACTCATGTTGTTTGTTTCATCTATTTTTCTCTCCCACTGTCCCGCCCCCTGTAACCACAACTATACTGTTTTAACATATGTTCTCTGTAAAAGCAAATTCTTGCTACTGTTTGTTACAGTGTAAACCGATGTGATGTATCTAACGAATGTCAGTATAGAAAAAACATTAAATAAATAAATAACATAGGCCTGGATTTATCAAAATGCACTAAATATCGCGTGTGATAGGAAAAGGGGTGAGTTTTATGGTAATAGGCAGTTTATCACAATTTGCGCTAATACTTATGCAAAGCGCTAAGTTACCGCAAATTGCGATAAATGCCAGAATTGTTGTATTTCCTAAATACAACCAATGGGGGGACCATGTTTAGTAGGTCTAAGCTCCCAGAGAGCTAGCCTAGCTGTCAGGGCCCTTCTACAACGAGAGAGAGAGAAAAAGTGAGAATCAGCCTGGCTAGCCATAATGCCCTCATCCTAGGTAGGTATTTATATTTCTATAGGAGACCCACCTAATAACTCGAGGTGAGGTTTAGGTATTAGTGTAGGGGTTAGGGGCCACTTTGCATTCAAAATGAGACGTACGAACCGAACAGTGCTCCCTTGTGAAGATTGATGACCCTTGGAGTGAGGAAACTCACCCAAAGATGAGATTTGTGCAGTGTTCTCTCAACCTAGCTTGATGGACTCTCTACCTGGGTAACATCAAGCTAGGCTGAGAGAACATTGCACAAATCACATCTTTGGGTGAGTTTTCTCACTCCGAAGGTCATCAAATCTTTACAAGGGAGCACTGTTTTGTTCGTACGTCTCATTTTGAATGTCAAAGTGGCCCCTAACCCTTACACTAATACCTAAACCTCACCTCAAGTTACTAGATGGGCCTCCTATAGAGATAGAAATACCTACCTAGGATGAGGGCATTATGGCTAGTCTCTCTCTCTCTCTCTCTCTCTCTCCCCCCCTCCCTCCCTCCCCCCCCCCCCCTCTCCCCCCATGGGTATAGAAGGGTCCTGACAGCTAAGCTGACTCCAGGAGCTTAAAAACAGCATGTGCAAATGCCCTATTGCACGACTTAACACTAATGAAAAAGATATAGTTAAAGCTGTGTGATGCAGCTTTGCAAAATTGTCAACTCAGTCACAAATCACACCCCAAACTCCTCCCTCTTTTCTGATTTGCTTACACATGAGTTATGTTGCTAACGCATGCGAAAACACCTTATAGCAATTTGATAAATGACCCTAATAGCCGGATAACTTTAGTACTCACAATAAACAGTCCTAAACTTATTTGGCTAACTTTGACATAGCTGGGTATATTCAGCGGCGCAGGCATGTCTCTGAGTATCCAGATAAGTTTATCCAGCCAACTTTGCAAGCCAACCAGCATCTGAATATTGACCTCTTTTTTTTTTTTCCTCGGTGTGCTTAATCCTCATGTACCAAAAACCCTGCACTGCAGAAGTTTGAAAATCATATAATCTGTTTTTAAATATTGGTCTATATGCCTGTACTGAAAAAAATTCCACAAATCTCAAATTATTCACCATAGACTTACTGAGATGAACGATATACATATATGATTTTATTTAAGGTATAAGTATTTGTGAGTTTCTGTAGAAATGTACTTTTAAGCATGAATGCCATCTCTGCTATATTATGCCAAATTGCTTCCCAGTTGATCCTCACTCATCACCTTGGCATCCAGTTAATGTTACTTCTTCAACAAGAGAAACAAACTTCTCAGAAAGTGTGGTGGTTTGAGATGAAGGCGGGGGAAGTGGGTGGTGTTCCTTTTCTAAGGATTCATTTGGTCTTTAAGGAAGGTTTCTCTACAGCATTTTCCCCTTTATAATAGTAGCATTGAGTCCTAGGAAGGCTGCAGCAATGGTACTTTTTGGGATCTTTCTAAAACTCCTTTTTTTCTTCCAAATGAATGGGAGGAAAATCAAACAATGAGACGTAAAGACACCGTATAACTTTCCTCCCATACAGGATAATGAGTACTGCATGGAAAAACAGATTTACTCCTACCCTGAGCCATAGTAAATACATTAGGGCTAGAGTCTTCTGAGTGCCAAATTAAAGATACATAATTGTGAGGCAGAGCTGAGGGTATTCATTAGGGATGTGAATCGTATTTTGACGATTTAAAATATCGTCCGATATATTTTAAATCGTCAAAAATCATTAGGGCCACGATACAATACCAATTCCCCCGATTTATCGTCAAAAAATCGTAAATCGGGGGAAGGGGGAGGGCAGGAAAACCGGCACACTAAAACCCCCTAAAACCCACCCCCGACCCCTTAAATTAAATCCCCCACCCTCCCGAACCCCCCCCCCCCAAATGCCTTAAATTACCTGGGGGTCCAGCGGCGGTCCGGAACGGCAGCGGTCCAGAACGGCCTTCTGCAATTGAATCGTGTTGTCTTCAGCCGGCGCCATTTTTCAAAATGGCGGCACAAAATGGCGGCGGCCATAGACCAACACGATTCGACTGCAGGAGGTCGTTCCGGACCCCCGCTGGACTTTTGGCAAGTCTTGTGGGGGTCAGGAGGCCCCCCCAAGCTGGCCAAAAGTCCCTGGGGGTCCAGCGGGCGTCCGGAAAATGATCTCCTGCCGCGAATCGTTTTCCGTACGGAAAATGGCGCCGGCAGGAGATCGACTGCAGGAGGCCGTTCAGCGGGGGTTCCGGACCGCCGCTGAACAACCTCCTGCAGTCGATGGCGCCGGCAGGAGATCGACTGCAGGAGGTCGTTCAGCGGGGGTTCCGGACCGCCGCTGAACGACCTCCTGCAGTCGATCTCCTGCCGGCGCCATTTTCCGTATGGAAAACGATTCGCGGCAGGAGATCGTTTTCCGGACCCCCGCTGGACCCCCAGGGACTTTTGGCCAGCTTGGGGGGGCCTCCTGACCCCCACAAGACTTACCAAAAGTCCAGTGGGGGTCTGGAACGACCTCCTGCAGTCGAATCATGTTGGTCTATGGCCGCCGCCATTTTGCACCGCCATTTTGAAAAATGGCGCCGGCTGAAGACAACACGATTCAATTGCAGGAGGCCATTCCAGACCGCTGCCGTTCCGGACTGCCGCTGGACCCCCAGGTAATTTAAGGCATTTGGGGGGGGGGGGGGGGGTTTGGGAGGGGGGGGGATTTAATTTAAAGGGTCGGGGGTGGGTTTTAGGGGGTTTTAGTGTGCCGGCTCACGATTTTCACGATTTTCACGATACTTTAAACACCCAAACGGCAACAATATGATTCCCTCCCCCTCCCAGCCGAAATCGATCGTTAAGACGATCGAGGACACGATTCACATCTCTAGTATTCATGGTGTCTGCATCCTGCATGCTCCAAATATCTTTTCTCAAGCCACAGCAAATAACTGCCCTCCCCAGCTACAATAGTTGGAAAGATTACAGTACAGGGACATAGAAGTCAATTGGTCCCCTTTGGGGAGTGGTTGGTGTCAGCTCTTCTGGGTTCCCTTATCATGATTAGGGATGTGAATCGTTTTTTGACAATTTAAAAAAATTGTCCGATATTTTTTAAATCGTCAAAAATCGTTAAGAGTGCGTGATACAATACAAATTCCCTCGATTTATCATGAAAAATCGTTAATCGGGTATGGGAGTTATTTGGGGGGAGGGTGGGAAAACCGGCACACCAAAATAACCCCTAAACCCACCCCGACCCTTTAAAACGAATCCCTTACCCTCCCGAAACCCCCCAAAATGTTTTAAATTACCTGGTGGTCCAGCGGGGGGTCCCGGCGAGATCTCCTGCCATCGGCGCCATTTTTATTAATGCAGCCGATGGCTCGAGAGCGGGAGATCGCTCCCCGCGCCCCCACTAGACCACCAGGTAATTTTAAAACGTTTTTTGTGGGTTCGGGAGGGTGGGGGGAGGGGGTTTTTGTTATCGGATCGGGCACAGCCAATAACAAAAAAAAAAAATCGAACCGGACGATAAAAATTTTAAGATTTGAACCGGAACAGATCAGATTCCGGTTCCGATTCACATCTCTAATCATGATAGTTGCTATTTGGGAAAACCTAAATATCTGGCAGTTTGCCAAAGGGAGTTCAAAAATGGTGGGGATGAATTTACTTTTTCATCCCCAGTCTGCATCAGTCTGACCTTTGTAGATTATGATCCTATAATATTAAAAACTGGCTCACATTTAGAATTTAGATTTTAATCCTGCTTTGCCTTTCTTTCCTTCTACCTTGTTTTCTGTAAATGTCTTTCTGCTTCTTCATAATTAACATTTTTCTTTTTTATATTAAAATAAAATAGGGGGTGCTAGCATATGGTGTTTGACTAATTACCTTGTGAATGATCTTCAGCATCAGACAAAACCTTTGTCCTTTCATTTGTGCATGTTGCAGTGGTGTGCTGTAAGTTTAGGGGAGAAGGGACCTGACTGCTACAGGACACTTCCAGTTCCCCTCCTACTTCACTTCCCAATCCTAAGTGCAGGAAAAGACAACACGTTCTCCTCCGAATTAGACTTTTATTTATCAGATTTGGCAGAATTTAGCATTTAGAAGATAACAACAATTCCTGTCTCTAACGTCCTGGCCACTAAGCAACAATTTACCCTAAAGAAACATCTGTATCATGGTTGGTTTCAAACATGTCATAAACCATAGCCTTCCTAATATATTAAGACTTCTGGCAATTTCCCTGTTTCCCTGTGAAGCAGAGGTCTGTAGAATGTGGGCAGGGGAGGGGGCTTGCTTCTGGGTCTGGTACTGGCAGAGCACACCGCCTCAGACTTCATGCCACCGTCTGACCCTAGGCAAGGCGTTTTCTCTCTCTGGTCTGTTAGCCACACCTAGCCTTCTCCCTCCTCGATAGCAGGGATTGCTGGGCTGCTTTGGGTCCACTTTGTTTCCTTATTTGCCCCCCCCCCCCCATCTTATAATTTCCATCTGATAAATATGCATAAGCTTCAGCATAATCATGTAGTGGATAGAGGGTCTTTGCCGCATTGCAGTCTTTTCCCCCTCTCCTTTTCTTCAGGGGGAAGGGTCCTGCCATTTCTGTATGCCAAGCTGTATGCCAGTGTAAGCATTTTCTCCATTTCAGAATGCTCCCCGTTCATCCAAGGGTGAGGATCCCTCTGACCTTTGGGCTTCCCTTGGCCGGTCAGTGACTTCTGCTTCTGAGCTTAAGTTGCTGCATTGTCCCTCTACCTTAGTTTTATTTACACAGGAGCTTACAAACAGGCAGATCTTGATAAATATCATTGTTCTCATCTGGGCAAAGTTTCTCTTTTTTTTTAGCTGTAACAGTGTTTTTGGGCCTGTCAGCATATTTGTCTGCATCTGTCTTTGGCTATTATGATTCATATTCGGTGCTTTCAGTGGTTAAACGTGGCTTATCTTCCTACATTGCTGATGAGCTGTTCTTGAAAATGCAAAGTATAAGCTTGCATATTTGGAAATTAAATTTGCCCTTTTTTCAGTCAAGGTTCATGTCTTTATTTTGAAATGAATGCCCATGTGTATAATCTGAACATTTCATTCTATTTATTTAAACATTGAATTCTCTGTTGTATAGCAGCACAGAGCAGAATGCCTATTCATGTATCTTAATCAAGGTCACACTGATGCATCTATTAGCTGTCTGAGTTATATTAAATAAGGTTTCTAAGCATTCACAAATACAATTTGTACTGTTCTTACAGCTAATTATAAAGGAAAACATTTTCTGTAATTTCACAATTTTTTTTTTAATTATTATTTTTGACCTGTTAGGATTGGGAATTTCCGCATTTTATGGGTGATGTGGATGTGAATCTTCCTGGCTTGCCCACTGCACATTTACAGCTAAGATTACCTCGTTTGCAACGAATCTTCAAGGAAGAATATCATATTCACATAACAGGTATTGTGACAGTCTTTTTAGTAAGGATTATCAAGAGCAGTCATATTTTATTTTGCATATAAAATGTAATTTGTCATTAATAGTTTTCATCTTTAGAGTACTGATTTTTTATGTCTTTATTATAAACTTCCTTAATGTATGGTTTTCTGGTTAGTAGTGTAAACACTTTAACATGTTTTGAAGGCATTAACCAACACATGATGAGAGAGAGATATTATGAAATTTTCCTCTAGGAACTTATCCAAACCTTTTTTAAACCCAGTTACACTAAATGCTGTAACCACATCCTTTGGCAATGAATTCCAGAGCTTAAGTATGTGCTGAGTGAAAAAGAATTTTCGTCGATTTGTTTTAAATGAGCTACTTACTAAGTTCATGGAGTGCCCCCTGGTCCTTCTATTATCTGAGAGAGTAAGTAACCAATTTACATTAACTTATTCATGTCCTTTTATTATTTTGTAGAATTCTGTGATATCCCCCCTCAGTCGTCTCTTCTCCAAACTGAACAGCCCTAAATGCTTAAGCCTTTCCTCATAGTGCAGCCGTTCCATGCCCCTTATTTTGGTTGCCCTTCTTGCTATATCCTTTTTGAGATCCGGTGACCAGAATTGCACACAGTCTTCAAGGTGCAGTTTCACCATGGGAGCGATACAGAGGTATTATGACATCCTCTGTTTTATTTGCTGTTCCCTTCCTAATAATTCCTAAACTGTTTGCTTTTTTGATCGCCACAGCACATTGAGCCGACGATTTCAATGTATTATCCATTATGACGCCTAGATCTCTTTCCTGGGTGGTAACACCTAAGATAGAACTTAACATTGTGTAACTATAGCATGGGTTATTTTTCCCTATATGCATCACTTTGCACTTCTCCACGTTAAATTTCATCTGCCATTTGGAAGCCCAGTCTTCCAGTCTCACAAGGTCCTCCTGCAATTCATCACAATCTTCTTGAGATTTAACTACTCTACATAATTTTGTGTCATCCGCAGATTTGATCATCTCACTTGTCGTAACCCTTTCCAGATCATTTTGAAATATATTAAAATGCACCGTTCCAAGTACAGATCCCTGAGGCACTCCACTGTTTACCTTTTTCCACTATGAAAACTGTTTCCTGTCTTTTAACCAGCTTGCAGTCCACAAAAGGACATCACCTCCTATCACATGACTTTTTAGTTTTCTTAGAAGCCTCTCATGTTTGAGGAATAATAATAGTTCTGTTTTTTTTATTGTTGCACTTCATAGAGAGTGTGCCTTCTTGTGGTTTCCAGTTCAGGTTTTGTCACTTTTATATTTCTACTTTATGGTTGCTATATTCTGTATTTGATGAGGGTCTGTTTATGATCTGCATGTGTGATTGAGGTGAGGTATTCTCTAATAGGAAGCGGATTAGTGTTTTAGGGTGATTCAGTAGGGCTGATACCATATAGGAGTTGAGGAGTAGCTTAGTGGTTAGAGCAGTGGGCTATGAACCAGGAAAACCAGCGTTCAAATCCTACTGTTCCTTTTGTGGCCTTGGGCAAGTCAGTTTACCCTCCATTGCTTCAGGTACAACATTAGAATGTAAGCTCTCTAGGGATGGGAAATACCTACAGTACTGAATGTAATCTGCTTTGAAGTTCCGAAAAGCAAAATATAAAAAAATATAAAATACGAGTTCCAAGTGTGTTTTTGCAGGGACTTCAGGTTGGCATCACAGCAGTGCATGTAAATATAATTTAAGTGATAGTTTTACCTCAGAATACGGTACTTTGATATTTGTCATGTAAAATATTATTATAAATGCGTAACTCTTAACTGTGTGTGTGGAGCTGGCCTAGGGGAAGTTGCAGTGTGTGTGTGTGTGTGTGTGGGGGGGGGGGGGGTGTCATTGTACAAGGCTAGAAAATTCACCAGGGGAGGGGGTGGTTTGTCAGTTTTTAAAGTTTTTATCACTGGAGGGAGCTGGGATTATTTTTTTGGTGAGCCCAAGACAGACAATGAATGAACAAGGGGGGGGGGGGGGGGGGGGGGGAGGGGGCAGCACATTCATTGTTCGACCAGGGCAGCAAAAAAGCTAGCACCAGCCCTAATGCTAGAGTATTAAGTTTCTAGATACCATAAATGACTGCTTCCTGGAGCAGCTGTTCCTAGAACCAAGGAAAAGGGAAGCTACATTAGCTCTACTCCTCAGTAGAACGCATGACCTGGTATAAGTAGTTACTATTGTGGGGCTACTAAGCAATAGCAATTGTAATGCAATCAGATTTGGCATAATCACTGGAGGGAGGACATTAAGTAAAATTAGTGCTGTAGTTTATAACTTTAAAAAGGAAGACTATGACAGAATGAGGCAATTAGAAATAAAAATTAAAAGAAGTACAAAGGGTAAAAGTTTGCATATTGAAAGATAGGCGAAGAGAGAATTTGAAATGAAGTTGGTCATAGAGGCAAAAACTCATAATAAAACCTTTTTAAAGTATATCCAAAGCAAGAAACCTGTGAGGGAGTCGGTTGGACCATTAGATGACCGAGGGGTTAAAGGGGCTCTTAGGGAAGATAAGGCCATTGCAGAACAACTAAATGAATTATTTGCTTCTGTGTTTACTAATGAGGATGTTGGGGAGATACCAGTTCCGGAGATGGTTTTCAGGGGTGATGAGTCAGATGAACTGAACGAAATCACTGTGAACCTGGAAGATGTAGTAGGCCAGATTGACAAACTAAAGAGTAGCAAATCACCTGGACTGGATGGTATGCATCCTAGGGTACTGAAGGAACTCAAAAATGAAATTTCTGATCTATTAGTTAAAATTTGTAACCTATCATTAAAATCATCCATTGTACCTGAAGACTGGAGGGTGGCCAATGTAACCCCAATATTTAAAAAAGGCTCCAGGGGCGATCCGGGTAACTATAGACCAGTGAGCCTAACTTCAGTGCCAGGAAAAATAGTGGAAACTATTTTCAAGATCAAAATCGTAGAGCATATAGAAAAACATCATTTAATGGAACACAGTCAACACGGATTTACCCAAGGGAAGTCTTGCCTAACAAATCTGCTTCATTTTTTTGAAGGGGTTAATAAACATGTGGATAAAAGTGAACCGGTAGATATAGTGTATTTGGATTTTCAGAAGGCGTTTGGCAAAGTCCCTCATGAGAGGCTTCTACGAAAATTAAAAAGTCAGGGGGTAGGAGGCGATGGCCTTTCGTGGATTACAAACTGGTTAAAAGACAGGAAACAGACAGTAGGATTAAATGGTCAATTTTCTCAGTGGAAAAGGGTAAACAGTGGAGTGCCTCAGGGATCTGTACTTGGACCGGTGCTGTTCAATATGTATATAAATGATCTGGAAAGGAATACGACGAGTGAGGTTATCAAATTTGCGGATGATACTAAATTATTCAGAGTAGTTAAATCACAAGCAGACTGTGATACATTACAGGAGGACCTTGCAAGACTGGAAGATTGGGCATCCAAATGGCAGATGAAATTTAATGTGGACAAGTGCAAGGTGTTGCATATAGGAAAAATTACCCTTGCTGTAGTTACACGATGTTAGGTTCTATATTAGGAGCTACCACCCAGGAAAAAGATCTAGGCATCATAGTGGATAATACTTTAAAATCGTCGGCTCAGTGTGCTGCAGCAGTCAAAAAAGCAAACAGAATGTTAGAAATTATTAGGAAGGGAATGGTTAATAAAACGGAAAATGTTATAATGCCTCTATATCGCTCCATGGTGAGACCGCACCTGGAATACTGTGTACAATTCTGGTCACCACATCTCAAAAAGATATAGTTGCGATGGAGAAGGTACAGAGAAGGGCAACTAAAATGATAAAGGGATGGAACAGCTTCCCTATGAGGAAAGGCTGAAGAGGTTAGGGCTGTTCAGTTTGGAGAAGAGACGGCTGAGGGGGGGATATGATAGAGGTATTTAAAATCATGAGAGGTCTTGAAAGAGTAGATGTGAATCCGTTATTTACACTTTCGGATAAAAGAAGGACCAGGGGGCATTCCTTGAAGTTAGCAAGTTTCACATTTAAGACTAATCGGAGAAAATTCTTTTTCACTCAACGCAAATAAAGCTCTGGAATTTGTTGCCAGATGATGTGTTTAGTGCAGTTAGTGTAGCTGGGTTCAAAAAAGGTTTGGATAAGTTCTTGGAGGAGAAGTCCATTAACGGCTATTAATAAAGTTTACTTAGGGAATAGCCACTGCTATTAATTGCATCAGTAGCATGGGATCTTCTTAGTGTTTGGATAATTGCCAGGTTCTTGTGACCTGGTTTGGCCTCTGTTGGAAACAGGATGCTGGGCTTCATGAACCCTTGGTCTGACCCAGCATGGCAATTTCTTTTGTTCTTATGTTCTTAAAATATATTCTATGCATTAAAAAGGTAGATGGAAGACCAAAAGACTGCCAGCACAGTTTAATGAAGAGGTAGAGGAGACAATTAAAGCTAAAAGGATAACATTAAAAAAATATAAAACAAACCCAAATGATGAAAATAGCCAAGAGCAGAAACACTGGCAGGTTAATGTAAAACAGTAGTGAGACTGGACAAAAAATAATTTGTGAAGAAGCTTGCCAGCACAGCAAAAATGAATAATTTTTTTCAAGCTCATTTGAAGCAAAAAAGCCTGTGAAGGAGTCAGTTTGGCCACTAGATGACCGAGAGGGAAAAGGGGGGTATTCAAGGGGGACAAAGAAATAGCAGAAAAACTGAATGAATTCTTTGCCTTGGTTTTTACTAAGGAGGATGTTCGGAACATACACAGACCTGAAACATTCTTTAATGGTGGAAATTCTGAACAATTTAAACAAATATCTGTGAGAATGGACGATGTAATATATCAGTTTGACAGACTAATCACCGGGACCAGAAGGCAACTACCCCAGAGTTCTAAAAGAACTAAAACATGAAAGCCATCCAAGAATGACACACTTAAAAGGATTGAGAGGGTGGGAGGGTTAGGATTCAGGTAGGAGGATAGGACAGGGAGGAATGGAAGCTGGCGGGGTATTTGAAGATAAAAAATCTGCGACTGGAGAGCAGGCGGTGGGAGGGGTGCTGGCTGGCACTGGACCACGTATTGTTTTTCTTTTTTTTAATCCATTTGGAGGGGTGGGGATGCTCAGCCTGGGAAGGCCGTTGCCATAGCTTAGATAGGGTTGAGAGATGTTTTAATTTGGCCACTAGGCCTGTGAGATAGCTTGGTTTTTTTTTTCTGCATGAGGCCAATTACTTAAAACCTAACCAGCAATATTCAAAAGGTAGTGGGTTAGGTTTAAATGCTAACAAGCTTAAGGTAGTCATATAACTTTAATCAGAGATATTCAGTGGAACGCTTATCCCACTGAATATCCAGGATAACATATCTGGCTAAATTTTGCTAAGTTTGGATAACTTATTCATTGTAGATTTTTTGAATATTGGCCTTAATAATTCTTTATTAATTAAGTGGGTGGACTTACCAGTGTTTTTGTTTAGTTATTGTGCTGTAGACAAGATGGTAATTTTTCCTAAGATTCTATAGCCATTGCAAATTATTCCCTGTTGGGTCAGGCAGAAAGACATTCAGTTGTTTGTCTGTGGTAGTACAATTTTTCTGGTAGGTGAAGACTACTAGGATTAGCTATGCCAAGTTGACATTAGATAAAACATTAGGGGGGGCTTGAACATTCTAGATCCAGCATGATATAATGTTGCGTGGCAGCTTAGAATAAATTCTGGCTTACTTCTGCAGTTAAACAAGTATGATATAGTTACATTATTAAGAAATGAAGATATGGACTCTTCTTTGGTTAATTTATTGCATTAAAGAGATACTCAAATTTATTTAAGGGAAGCATATGGGTCAGTCTTTGAATCTTTGGTTTTGACTTGGAGATGATGTGAAGATCCATATTCAGAAGCATTTATCCATATAACTCAGGAGTTATCTGGCTAAATGAATATTTGGGCACCTTTCTAGCTATCTTCTAGCCGGTTAAGTGCCCAAATTGTCACAACTGGCTAATGCCCAAATATACATACGTGACTAAATATACATAACCGGCTAATTAGTGTTGTATGTTCAGTGTCATAGACGCACTGCTGAATATACCTGAATATTCCTGGCTATCTTAGTTATTGTTGTGTTTGTGGCATTGTGGACCCTTGGCTAAACTCAGATAGCAGGAAGGCTTTATTGTACTGCTGTAGATAGATGGTATGAAGCAGGAAGGTAAGGCACTGAGGTCCACGAGGTGCCAATACGTTCAACAGCCTCTGATGATGATTCTCACCCAGATGTCACAGAGAGGGGTAGGGGTTAGGGGCCACTTTGACATTCAAAGTGAGACATACGAACAGAACAGTGCTCTCTTGTGAAGATTCGATGACCCTTGGCGTGAGGAAATGTTATCGACCATATCCCCCGAGGGGAGGAGTTAGCAATCTGTTATCGATCAGCTCCCCTGAGGGGAGGAGTTAGCAATCTGATGTCGATCAATTCCCCCGAGGGGTGGAGTTAGCAATCGGTTACTTCTCCAGTTAAGGAGTTAGCAATCTGTTAATGATCAGCTCCTCCAGAAGGGAGGAACAGCAATCTGATCAATGTTGTACCCCGAAGGGGAGGAGCTGGCAATTTATAATACTCCGTAGGTGGAGTTATCAATCTGTAGTGGGTTGGCTCCCCACGGAGTGACAGTCTGTACAATACAACTCTTGTAGTGTGGGGAAGAGCACCCAATGTAAGTTGGTGAATCCCTGGGCCGATGGCAGATGACAACGCCCCCAGGGGGATATCCTGAGAGGGACCACCGGCTAGGCTGGAGTATGGAGACAGACACAGATAGTTCTTTATTTAGAAAGGTAGTAGAACCACCAGAGGTGGCAGTAGTGAGCTGAAGTACTCGGCAGTGCTGAAGTCCCTCAGATACTGGAACTGTGATCTCTGAGTTTGCTGAGCTGTAGAGAGAGACTATAGGTAGTGAGTAGACAGGGTATGCTGGATACATAACCAGTAGATGATACACTCACAATTGTAGATATATCTGTAATGGCTCCTATGCAACCGAGAGTCTTCAGTATATTCAGGATCAGGAGCCTTTAGGCGAGTACTGGTTCCTAAATGCAATCTGGAATAAGAACTCACAATATCTGTGTATGTGATGGCTTCTGAAATAGAAGAGAATCTCTGGAGGGTTATAGAAGAGAGTCTTTGAAGGGTTTTAGGAACATGGGCCCTCGTGGAGCGAGTACTGGTTCCTTTCTGCAATATGAAATAGTAATTCACAAGATATAGGTAGGTGATAACTTCTTAGACAGAAGAAAGTCTTCAGTATTAGGAACATGGGCCCTCGTGGAGCGAGTACCGGTTCCTATTTGCAATAGAACTCAAAGTGTTCATGTCTGCGATCGCTTCCAGGCAATACGGAGTCTTCTGAGCATTCAGGGATGTAGGCCCTCGATGAGTGAGTACCAGATCCCGTCTTAGAATCTGAAATCAAGAAGAGAGAGCGGGGCCCCCGAAGAGCGGGTATCCCTTGGTAAGTTTGTGGAGACAGAGCAGCGGAGAAAGAATTCCCCTTGCTAACTTGATTCGTAGTTGCAAACAAAGACATTTTAAGGTGGAAGCGGATGACGTCACTACGGGGGGACGCCCCTGAGGTTCGTGCCCTTGCCGGTACAAACTCTGGAGCTCGCTCATGCGCCCTTATGTCATCAGGAATATGGCGGATCCGCAGCATCAGGCCAGCCCGGGGACACTGGGAAGAAGCGATGAGGAGAAGCCGCGGCAACATCTGTCCGTCAGACCCGAAGGGAGTTGCCACAGAGGTAGAGAGGGTGGAGCGAGAGTGAAAACAGGCACGAATGCAACAGGAAACTCACCCAAAGATGAGATTTGTGCAATGTTCTCTCAACCTAGCTTCATGGACTCTCTATCTGGGTAACATCAAGCTAGGTTGAGAGAACATTGCACAAATCTCATCTTTGGGTGAGTTTCCTCACTCCGAGGGTCATCAAACCTTCACAAGAGAGAACTGTTCTGTTCGTACATCTCACTTTGAATGTCAAAGTGGCCCCTAACCCTTACACTAATACCTAAACCTCACCTTGAGTTACTAGGTGGGCCTCCCATAGAGATATAAATACCTATCTAGGATTGATGATACAAGTCAATCCTGTCCTACATATTTATTTATTTATTTATTTATTTATTTAACAGCTTTTAATATATCGGTGTTCGTGCAAGCACATCACGCCGGTTTACAATAAACTTGAGAAAGGAGGAAATTACAAAAAACAGGGAGTGGGGGAATGGAGCAGGAGCGAAAAAAGGGGGGGGGGGAGAGGGGGGAGAGAGGTAAAGGAGGAAAGACAGCAGCTGAGAAAGGTACAAGGAACGTATCAGTATTTACAGGATAGGTTGCTTAACGAGGTTAGAACATGGTTGATTATTACAGCGGTTAATGAAGGATAAATAGATTATATAATGATATATATTAAAGCTTAATTACAGCAGTTATGGTGGATTATATTGATAACTTATTAAACAATTAAACACATATATATAAAATATTAGCTTATTTACAGCAGTTACAGCAGGTAATAACGGTGTCTTGATTTAAACATAAAGGTTGTAAGTTTTAACTGGGGTTACAGTGGAGCAGGGTGGAAAGGTGGCGATGGGGTGAGAGGTGGGCGGGGTAAAGGGAAAGGGTGAGGGGAGGGAGGGTGGGGGGGTATGGGTGGGTTGAAGGGTGTCACCTAACTAAACCTGCTGGGGTTCAAGCAGCTCCCCTGGTGCCAATGTTCATCATAGAAACTCCATTGAAAGGTCCAGCTGCAGGAATAAATATATTTTAGTCTGAACTGTGCTACTAGGTAGCCAGAGGCTGTATGTGTGAGAAATATGAAGACTCAAATGGTAGCAATGGCCTTGATGGAGACATACTCCCAGGTTGGACTAGCCAAGGAAATATTAACCAATCAAGGGTTAATGAAACCCTGGGAACCTCAGTTTATCATCCGTAAACCAGTGGGCTGGTGGAATGTTTTAACAAAACCCTCAAGCAGATGCTGAGGAAGTTCATTGTGGAGAATGACAAGAACTGGAATTTGTTGTTGCCCTATGTATTATTTGCAGTCCAAGAAGTTCACAGAGCTCAACAGACTTTTTCATGTTTAAACTAATAAATGGGAGAAGACTGGAGAAGGAACTGACTTCTGGAAGGAACCTGGTCATCTGTGTAATCCAGATCCAGGAACAACTAAGAAGGGCTAGAGAAGCTGCACACCTATGTCTGGAGAAGGCCCAAGATACCCAAGCCCTGTAATATAACCAGTCCGCTGTTCAACAGTTATTTCAATGTGGATCCCATGTCTTCATACTCTTCAGAATGTAAATTATTGTCCCATTGTCAAGGCCCTTATGAGGTAGCGGAGGAGATATATCCCATGAACTATAAAGTGGCCCAACTGGATAAAAGGAAGAAGGCTCAAATTTTCCATATGACCCTCCTAAAGAAGTGGGTTGTACCAACATGCGGCCTTGTTCAGGAGAGAATTTTGGCCCAGAAATCTCACCAAAGCCCAGACTATCACTTGTCCCTTTTTGGGACCAATTCTCTGCCCTTCAAAAAAACTGACCTAGACCAGCTGGTAAACCAGAATAAGGATGTATTTTCCAATTTTCCAGGCTGAACTCACCTCACTTGCCATTATATCATTACCCCTCCAGGAGTGGTGGTTCGACAGCAGCCATTCCAGAGGCCAGAGTCATATGCTAGAGACTTAGACAAAACAAATGCTCTGATTCAGCATATTAGAAAAAAACAATAGGGCCTAGTCTTTGCCCATTTTTCCTAAACCAAATGGTAGCATACGGTTCTCCTTAGACTTCAGAAAAATCTCTGAGACCTCAAAGCTTGATGCCTATCTGATACCTCCCATAGACAAACTCATTGAATGGCTGGGAAGAAGACAGTTTATGAATATTCTGGGTTACAAAAGGGATATTGGCAGGTCCTTCTTACACCAACAGAAAAAGAGAAAACAGCTTTCTCTACACTTTCTCTACACTTCCAGTTTACAGTTCTGCATTTTGGACTTCATGGAGCTCCCATTATGTTCCAGAGGTTGGTTTCCTACGTATTAAGCCCACACCAGGACTATGTCACAGCCTTTCTTGACATTGTTATATATAGTGGCTACTGGAAAACACATTTGAACCAACTAAAGGCAGCACCTACAGTCCTATGGAAGGCTGGGCTGATGGCCAACCCCAATAAATACCTGCTAGGGGCTCAAAAGTATAATACCTTGGATACTCCCTTGGGAAGGGGAAGATCCATCCTCAAGCACAAAAATAAAAATGATCACCCCACAGACAAAGAGTAAGGTGAGAGCCTTTTTAGGATTCATCAGATACTACAAAAGATTTAGATTCCACTTTTTGGTACTTCAACTCATACATAAAAGCAGATTGTATAGGTATGTCCCTATCCCCACAGGACTTACAATCTAATTTTGTACCTGAGGCAATGGATAGTAGTGACTTACTCAAGGTCACAAGTGACAGAGGGATTTGAAACCTAGTTTCCCCTTGGTCATAGCTTGCTGCTCTAACCACTAAGTTACTCCTCTACTCCAAACCACTCCTTTGTCTGCTGCAGAAGAAGGCCCAGAGAAGGTCAGCTGATCCATGGATGCAGACAGGACCTTCCAGATTTTTATTATTATTATTTATTTATTGATTTTTCAACATAAAATACAAGGCAAATATATCTTTGTACAGCAAAATAATGAGATCATTACCAAGCAAACCTAAAGTTAAAGAAAGAAAGAGAAAAAAAAAGAAAAAACAACATAGAGCTAACCAGCTCAACTATCTCTATTGTTGAATACACAATCTTTTAAACAAGGGAATGTCTTTATAATATGGAGATTCTTACACAATTTCAGTAAATAAAAAGAAATAGTGGTTACTCAACTCCCATAAATGTATTAAATGCCTAGATTATTTGGGTGCTGTTTAAGTCTGTGGGCTCTTTTGGTTTTTAAGGAAGTTACTCAGCTGATCTGCACTAAAGAAAATAAAGGTGTTATTTCCCTTTCTTACCACACATCTGCAAGGATATCATAGAAGAAATGATGCACCACTATCCAATACTTCTTTTTTCATATTTAAGAAAGCCTTACAGCGATCTTGTGTAGCTTTAGCAAAATCGTGATACATCCAAACTTGACCACCATAGAAGGAAGTATTAAAGTTTTGAAAGTAGTGCTTCATTACTAAATTAAGATCCTGAAAATAAAGAAACGTCATCAGGAGAGTTGCTCTCTCAAGAACCTCTTCTGATCCTTCCAGATTTTTAAAGAAGGCTCTATGCTCAGAACCATTTCTGATAAGCCTGGTCTTCACCAGGCTGTTCGTGGCCCAGACAGACACCTCGGAGGTGGGCTTAGGAGCAGTCCTGGCACAAGAGAAAGATGGCCAGGAACACCCAATGACCTTTATTAGCTGGAAGCTAATGGAGAGGGAGAAATTGTATTTAACAATTGAAAAAGAAGCTTTAGTGATCAAGTGGGCCTTAGAAGCCTTCCGGTATTAGCTGCTTGGCCGCCAATTTATACTTGTGACAGACCATCAACCCCTTGTGTAGATCACATGAAATAAGGCGTCCCATGGTAGGGTCATGAAATGGTTCTTGGCCCTCAGGCCCTTCAACTATAAGGTATGGCATCGAGCCAATAAGGAGAATGCCAATGCTGACTTCTTAGCCAGAGAAATATCCCTGGTACAGGCAGGGACTCAGCTTAGGAAGATTAAGCTGAGGGGAAGGTATGTTGAGGAGTATTCAAGAAAGACCTTCAGAACACCTTAAAGTAGTAGCTCCAGATATCTGGCACAGTCCAGAAGGGAATTCTGGTCCCAGGGCATTTTCCTTAGCTGGGAAATAAGAGAGAAGGCCCAACTGAGAACAAGGAGGCCCCAGAAAGAAAGAAGTATAGAATTTGCTATAACTATTTATGTTTGATTGCTGTGACTTTTCTTTAAATACTGCTGAGATAAGTTTCTGCTTGTTTCAATTTTGTGTAAATAATAAAAGTTTGCGAAGAATGGCTGGAGTTTATTCTCTTCTGTCCTCTGTCACATTTCCCTAAACTGCTCCTAGAGTTTTACAATAGGATACCAAAAATGGGTGTTTATCTGTATTTTTATGGCATAGACTGAAATTTTTGGTGCTTTTTTATTGAATTCAGTTTAATAAGGTGTAAATTTTTCATGGTGTATTGCGCGGTGTGTGTATATGACTATTGTGAAGTGGTAGGATGATGGAAGTGGCAGTGGGTGTGTGTGTGCATGTTTGTGGCTTGAAGGGGTGGCAGAGTGTGTATGGCTGGAGGGGACGAGAGTATGGGTGTGGGTGTGTATGTGTATATATGTGGCTAGAATAGGATGCAGAGTGCATGTGTGTGTGTGTATGTGACTGGAGGGAGCAGCAGGGTGTGTGTATGGCTCTCCCCTCCCTTCCCCAATCCATTGCACTGTGTGTAGCTAGAGAGTGTGGCAGGATGTGTTTGTATGGCTGGAGGGCTGGTGGCAGGCTCTCTCCTTCCCCATTTATTCCACTCCCTTCCCTGCTTATACTTCCCATGATCCTCATCTTAGATTAGCAGAGCTTGGGCTCCCTGCCAACCTGCTGCCCTCGGTGTCCGTTCCTCTCATGGGCCTTGTGCTACTGTTGGCCTGCTCCAAAACATTTGGGCAATGCTGAAGCAGCAGGATGACATCATCAAAGCACCATCAGATGGGCCTATTTTTGATGTGTGTGTGTGGGGGGGGATTTGTTAAAACTGAAAAATCCAGTTTCCCCATCAAGGGTGTTTTTTCGGGGTTTTTCAGTTTTAACCAAAAATCAGAAGCCCTACTCTTAAATCTACCTCCTTTCATTTTCATCCCATGACTCCTCATTCCAGAGCCTCCATTCCACTGAAAAAGTTCTGCTTCTTGTGCATAGATACCTAGTAGGGATGTGAATCGTTTTAGGACGATTAAAATTATCGTCCGATAATTTTAATATCGTCTTAAACCGTTATGGAACACAATACAATAGAGATTCTAACGATTTATCGTTATAAATCGTTAGAATCGTGAGCCGGCACACTAAAACCCCCTAAAACCCACCCCCGACCCTTTAAATTAAATCCCCCACCCTCCCGAACCCCCCCCCCCCAAATGACTTAAATAACCTGCGGGTCCAGCGGCGGTCCGGAACGGCAGCAGTCCGGAACGGGCTCCTGCTACTGAATCTTGTTGTCTTCGGCCGGCGCCATTTTCCAAAATGGCGCCAAAAAATGGCGGCGGCCATAGACGAACACGATTGGACGGCAGGAGGTCCTTCCGGACCCCCGCTGGACTTTTGGCAAGTCTTGTGGGGGTCAGGAGGCCCCCCCCAAGCTGGCCAAAAGTTCCTGGAGGTCCAGCGGGGGTCAGGGAGCGATTTCCCGCCGCGAATCGTTTTCGTACGGAAAATGGCGCCGGCAGGAGATCGACTGCAGGAGGTCGTTCAGCGAGGGTTCCGGCGCCTCGCTGAACGACCTCCTGCAGTCGATCTCCTGCCGGCGCCATTTTCCGTACGAAAACGATTCGCGGCGGGAAATCGCTCCCTGACCCCCGCTGGACCTCCAGGAACTTTTGGCCAGTTTGGGGGGGCCCTCCTGACCCCCACAAGACTTGCCAAAAGTCCAGCGGGGGTCCGGAAGGACCTCCTGCCGTCCAATCGTGTTCGTCTATGGCCGCCGCCATTTTTCGGCGCCATTTTGGAAAATGGCGCCGGCCGAAGACAACAAGATTCAGTAGCAGGAGCCCGTTCCGGACCGCTGCCGTTCCGGACCGCCGCTGGACCCGCAGGTTATTTAAGTCATTTGGGGGGGGTTCGGGAGGGTGGGGGATTTAATTTAAAGGGTCGGGGGTGGGTTTTAGGGGTTTTAATGTGCCGGTTTTGCGATTTTACGTTTTTTTCGATTTTTTACGATTTTTCACGATTTTTCACGATATTTTACCCCCCCAAACGGCAACAATACGATTCCCTCCCCCTCCCAGCCGAAATCGATCGTTAAGACGATCGAGGACACGATTCACATCTCTAATACCTAGTAGATATTTAAATATCTCTATTATAATTTTCCTAAAATTCGCCAAACTCAGCACTACTCGCAAATGCACCTTCTCCATAGCAGAACTCTTTCCCAATTGAAATCAGACTTTGTGATTCACTTCTTCAATTTAGAAAACTCATTAAGACCTTTTTATTTAATCTAGCTTTTGGTTAATTTTACCCTACCATTTTACCTATTTGATTATTATTCATATTAATTTTATTTTTCAAGTTACTGTTTTAATTTATTTTTATTTTGTTTTTATGTAACACATTATTATTTTGATTTTAAATGTATGTTGTTTTCTATTATTCTTGATTTATATTGTGTATGTTTTTATGTTCACCGCCTAGGCCTTCTTAGTGTTAGGTGGTTTATAAATGCAATAAATGTAAATGTAGGACAGGGGTTCCCAAATCTTTGGGGAGTGTGGACCCCTTTTCAACCTCCAAAATGTTTGCGGACCCCCACATGCATCTCTTTAATGTTTACATGCAGTTAAATACCATACAGAAAACTGATTAATGTAATAAATAAATATATACTCTAGAATCAT
This sequence comes from Rhinatrema bivittatum, assembly GCF_901001135.1. NCBI lineage: Eukaryota > Metazoa > Chordata > Amphibia > Gymnophiona > Rhinatrematidae > Rhinatrema > Rhinatrema bivittatum. The sequence goes on from NC_042623.1 coordinate 110,604,908, forward strand.
TGGTAATGTATAAAACTTAATATTAAACAAGGAATGGTTTCTGATATAAGCTGTACTCTCCCTCCTGTCCTCCCTTTAAGCTCCTTCCTGAGTGCTATTCCCCACCTCCTCAATAGCCCCTTCCCAAGTGCCTTCCCTACTGCCTTGCTTTCCTCCACCAATGAACCCTTCCTGAGTACTCTTCCTCCTGCTCTTTCCTCTATAGACCTTTCTCTAGTTCTGTACTTCCTGCCTTCCTCATGCAACCCCTTCCTGAGTGCTTTCCCTCTTGCCTTCCCTTCTTCCCTGCTTGGCCCCACCTATGTCCTCTTCACTAATGCCTTCCCTTCTGTCCTCTCCTTCCTATATCCCCATTCCTGGTCCTCCATATCAAAGCCCCTGCCTGAATACTTCCCCTCCTCCCTGGCCTTTTTCTGAGTGTTGCACCCCCCTCCCCATAGTCCCTTCTCAAATGTCTTCTTACTGCCATGACCCTTTCCTGAGTGCCTTGCTTCCTGTCCTCTTCCTGGTCCTCTCCCTCCTTCCCTATCCCCATGGACCATTCCAAGCATTCTTTCATTTATTATCCACCTTTTTGAATAAGAAATTCACCAAAGGTATGGTGTTTTCTGGTCAACTAATTTGAAAGGTAACTTACAGTCTGAAGGAGACTTTAGCAAGGACTAAACTTGATATTCATCAATAACAGAATTAGACAAAATGAGGATAGGGTTAAACTTGAAATATGTCAACAGCAGGACTAAGAATACAACACATCTCAGTAAAATCAGCACAGGACTAATTAGATACAAATATAAACATCTCAGCACTGCAACAGGTTGTAGCAGCATTTTCAAGGCACTCATATAACTACAAACATCTCAATAAAATATGAGATTGCAGCAGCACTTTTAAAGCACCCCTATAATATACCCAGTAGTTTATAGCACTTCCTTCTGCCCTCCTACCTCTTAAGGCCCTTTCCAAGTGCTTTCACTCCTATGTTCTCCCTCTTGCCCTCTCCTCCCTGTTATCCCTTCTCTGTTCCTTTCTGAGTGCTGAACCTGCTATGGCCCCTGTCTTCTGACCTCCATCATGGCCATACTATTCCCTCAGTCCAGCTTTTTCCTTCACTACCAGGTCTTCAGGACAACCAGAGCACATATAGCAGTGGCCAGAATTGCTACTCAGGGGCATCACCCTTTTGCTGCTGCCTCTGGTCATGTGGCACAGCGACTGTTGAAGGTGCTGGTGGCAACATGCTTCCTCTCCTCTCTGCATAGCTTCAGACTCCTTGTGGTGGCAATCAGCAATATTCTCCCCCCTCCCCCTTCATTTCAGTTTGGGCTTCTCAAGGCTGTGATCTTCCTCTCCTTGGTGGGATTAGGCAGCAGGAACCTTAGAGCAGAGCTCCTCAGAGATTACGTCAGCCCGCTCTACTTCTTAGCAGCTGTACTTTCCTTTCCTCCCTTCTTGTGGGCCCCTTTGATGGTCTTGCAGACCCCTAGGAGTTCCTGGAACCCAGGTTGGTAAACCACTCTTCTAGGATATATATGTTCAGATCTTTAAGTCTAATCCTGTAAATATCCGTTGCTCCTCCAGTCTTCAGGCAGTGCTGTGAGCTCTTGAACCTTCTGTCTAGTCCTTCCAGCTCTGTGCTGCTCGTTCTCCCTGCTCCCGGCAGCGATCTTGTTTCCTGTATAGGTTTGTACTTATATTGAGATAATATTAGCAGTGAGTTGTCAGAGCTTGGCCCTACCTTCCAGTACTCATACCTTGGCTACATTCTGGAAGACTGCATTATCTTCAGCTTCCGCTTCTACTTTCAATTCCTATTTATTCTCCTGCATGGGGTCCTGGATTTCTGGTTCATTCTTGTGCCTTACTGTGTTCCAGACCTCACGTTCCCTGTTTGTGCCAGGATCTAACCTCACTTTTCATGCCTTGTTGTCCACCAGCACCAGAGGGCTGAACTCGAAGAAAAGGTGGATGGCCTAGGCGGAAGTCTCTCTGTCTTGTGGAGGCCTGGACTTGACTCCCCTGGCATCCAACATTCCTGGGGAACTCACAGACATTATGCTTTACAACGAAAACCATTGACCATTTTAGTAGTCACCTTCTGGACTTACACCATCCAGTTTATTTACTTTTGGAGATGTAGTCTCCAGAATTGTACACAGTATTTTAAAAGAGATCTCATTGGAGACATATACAGGGGCAATATTACCTCCTGCTTCCTCCTGACCAGTTTTTACCATCACCTTCTCCATCAGTTTGGTCACCTTAAGATCATCAGATATGATCATCCCTAAATCCCGCTCTTGCTTCATGCTTCAAAGAATTTTATTCCATATACTGTACCATTCCCTTGAGTTTTTGCAACCCAAGTGCATGACGCTACATTTTTTAGCTTTAAATCTTAGCTCTTAGACTCTAGACCATTCTTCAAGCTTTGCTAATTTGTCCTCATAGTTTTCACACCTTCCTGAGTGGCTACCCTCTTGCAGGTTTTGATAACATCCATTTGACCTCTTTCCCAGTCAGCTCTTGGGTATAGGGGCACATGGGAAGGGCCACGGGCCATGCAAGACCCTATGACCTCTCGGGGATCCCGCACAGGGGGGAAAAGTCAAGTTTTCCAAGGCTGCTTTTGCCTTACCTGCAAGAAACCCATGAGTTAAACCACATTGATCTTTGGCAATGGGCCTACACCTCATACCTATACCCTTTAAACCATATATGATTCTATTCGCATTGGACAAGAGTCAGGTTGGCATCTTTCCACTGGACTGATTGTCTGGGTGACATTATTCTTTAGTTTTTCATTCCTTCAATGCCTCTTCTTTCAGAATACCCTCTCACGGAAATTCTAAGCTAGAGATCCAAGAACTTGAAAACAGGGAGAAACACACACTTTCTTCTCAATCCATTTTCCAGGAGACTGAATATCATATCCTATAAAGGAAAATCCATGTTAACAGCACAATTTCCTGTCATACCAAAGACAAGCAACCTGAAACACAAAACTCAAAATTAAGCAAACATATGCATGAAAAAAATGCAAATGAAGGCAAGAATATGAGTGAACAATTTTTTAAAGGATTTTTATAGAAAGCATTTTTTTTCTTTTATGCACCTTTTCAATTCTTTTTCATAATTTTGTATATTTTTCTAAATTTTCATATTTTCTTTCAAAACCAAAGTCTCTGCAAAGGCAAACATTCCTTAACTTCAGGCCTCTCAGTCTTTAAAATGTGAACATCCTTGAGTCTTCTGATCTTTTATCCCATCTTCATTGGGAAAGTCATCATCTTCTTTTTAAAAGTCCATTGTCCCAGTGAGAAACCAATTTCCGACAACTGTACAGGAATTTCTTTCAAACCACAAACAGTTCCTTTAATTAAACAGCAGCGAGTATCAAATGTTTTGCTCCCAGCTGCAAATCATCTCATAATCTACAGTCACAATTTAAGATTTTGACATTAACCTTTTGAGTGTTGAGTGGTAAAGATCCTGACTAGCTACAGAAAAAGTTACAGTGATATTTATATTTACATGATCATTGTGGTCTAGTCAGGGAGCTTTCTTGGTCATTCCAACTTTTAGAGAAATTTTGCAAGTTTGTTTGTGTGCTAGGGCATTTTTCATCATTGCCTCCCGTACTTTAGCATTGTCTTCTAATGGATATTAGATTAGAAAATAATTATTTGTTGTCTTGTAAAAAAGTAAAATCATGACCTGTTAGGGGAAGGTAAAAGGAAAGAGAGTGGGATGGGTCACTAGCAAGCTGATATGATGACTGTACTGGTATAATGTTTTTATGATTGATTATTGTTGATTTTATGAATTATGCATATTATGTATACTGCTTTGGGTGATTTTTTTAAACCAGGAAGGTGGGTAATAAATATGTTAAATAAAAAAGATTTCAAAAAAGTGTGACAAGGCAGTTGGAAGAACCTGTGGAATACTAGAGTGCATAAGAAGAGATATTACCAGTAGAAAAAGAAATGATAATGCCTCTGTATAAATCACTGGTGAGGCCTCATCTGAAGTATTGTATCCAGTTCTGGAGATTATATCTTCAAAAGGGTATAAACAGAGTAGAAGCAGTCCAGAAAAGGATTAATAAAATGGTGCAGACTCTGCTCCATAGACCCTATGAAATGAGACTAAGGGGCTGAAATATGTATATTATAAAGGAGAAGTGAGATTGTGAGGAACGATAGAGACATTAACATATATCAATGCTATAAATCATTCCAAAAGATAGACTATTTCCTGGAAATGAGGCCCAAAGGGAGGAGTAGCAAAATAAATTGTTTCTTCACATAAAGGAAAGGTTGGTCGAGGCATGAAATAGCCTCTAGTGCTGATTTGGGTAGAGGCAAAATCAATAGCAGAATACAAGAAAGCATTGGATATACACAGAGGATCCTTAGTTGAAAGGAAATAATGATAAAACAGTAAAATTTCCATTAGGAAATGATACATGGCATGCAGATGGACCTGCTGATATATTCTATGCATTTAAATTACTTTTTTTCTTTTTAATACAGGTAAATGGTTTAACTACGGGATTATCTTTCTTGTTTTGATCCTTGATCTTAATATGTGGAAGAATCAAATTTTTTACAAACCTCCAGCATATGGTCAGTATATAGGTCCTGGCAAGAAAATCTACACTGTAAAAGATTCTGAAAGCCTACAAAATCTTAACAGGACAACATTATCGTGGGAATGGAGGTCCAATAACACCAACCCTAATACTAACCAGAGCTACGTCAATGGAGACATGTTCTTACACAGCAGATATATTGGAACTAGCTTGAATGTCAAGTGCCTGGCCTTTATTCCAAGTCTATTGGCTTTTGTTTTGTTTGGATTCTTTGTTTGGTTCTTTGGACGATTTCAAAAGAGTGAGCAAGGCATGGAAAACAAGGACAAAACATACACACGCATAAAAAGGAAATCTCCATCAGAGCACAGCAAAGAGATGGGAATGACCATTGAAAATTTAAAGGCTTCTATAGAGGAAAGTTTAAGTTTGCACAACACATCTTTGGTTACTGTAAGGACAGAAGTGAATGAAATTGAAGAGCCGCCTTCCCTCCTGGTTTCTGAGAAGTTAAACTTGCAATCTAATGAGCAAGAGACCTTGGCACCAACAGAGCCAGTTGGGCTTCCTATACCCAATAGCGAGCCTATGGCATAGTCCCTCAACCAGAAAAAGAACGACAGAATCAGGAGCTGAAACTCAAATTTTACTTCTCATAAATTAAAGTTTACATAGTGGTTAGAAAACAATAGTTATGCATATCCTGTGCTATAACGGTGCTCATATGTGCTTTTTGTAAAACACTTTTTTCAATTTCTATAATAGATGTGCCTATATTGAACTTTCCTTTACAGAGTAGATTGCCTCTCACAATAGCACAGGCTTTTTACTAATGTTTTGATTTGCTTTGTGATATGGTGTTAGATAACTAGCAGGTATAAAGTTCTAACCATAGTGGTGCCTTGATATGTTATACTTACAAAACAATGCTGTGACATACAGTACTGTGCAGGGTTTTTGTGTACTCTTCTTGAATAACATTAGATTTTTTTCATCATCAGACACACAGATATTTGTGAAAAAATGATTCTAATAAGGTACCAGACTGAAATGACGATTTTCTTACTTACATTGAGCTGCAATAGACTTGGTAACATGGGCAGTTGAACTGCAGGGTAGTGTGGCATGTCGATTATCTTTCAGTTCTTGTTGACTGGCAAACACAAATACAGATGTATAATTCCATACCAGTAGGGAGATAATACATGGGTCACTACTTATAAAAATGTGTCTTTCTTCACTAGTAATAGCAATTGAGTAATAATATCTTTTGGTGTTTTCCTAGTACTTTCCGACGGTCACCTGTCCTTACATCCCCTGCCCTTTTGCACATTGATAATATTTAAAGCACCCATTTTTAAAAAAGAATTTGCCCCATATTGTACCTTTATGGATAAAAATCTTTATAAATCAATGACAATTATCTTTAGAAAATGCAGTAAGATGACGTTTTACCAATACAGTGTCTTATTCAAAAAAGTGCTGTCTTCCCATTCGTTGTCTATGGAAGAAATATGCATTGAATAAGGCCCAAAATATATACAACACATTTATAACATTTCATAAAAGGACACCTCCTTCCTCCCTAGCAACTCATGAGTACGTAACATTTGACCATCCTGGCCTGTGATGCCAAACCACATTATTAGATAACATCTCTTTTTAGTTGTATGCTTCTTAGAATATTCTTCTCTGCAGAAGACCAAAATGCACCACTGCCCTCCATTCTGACCCTTTAAAAAAAAAAGAAGAAACCTTTGAAGCAGGACATCATACAAGTCTCTGCATCACTCTTGTTCTCAGGGCAAAGTATTTACAGCCATGGCAAGCCTTTATAATAGAGATACATGCTTTTACTTTACCCACTATATGAAGACTAGACAGCAGACCTATTCATTTCCAGTCTTCTGACTCAACTAATGTAAGCATTCCTCATCTTCTCCATGGTTTGTGAAGCTGATGGAACATCTTTCCTTGCTGTCCTCCACATATTCTCTCTCATCTTTTCTCTTCTGCTTCTATTGTAACAGTTCAGTTCATCAAGAGGGATAGTAGCCACATTATATATCATTCTTTATGAGTGAGAAAGGGGGCTCCATTCATTAAATACAGTAAAAGTCTCATTATCCTAAACTTAACCATCTGAAATGGTAAAGTAACTGGCATCTTGCCCAGGCAGCCCTTTGGGGGAAGGGGGGGGGGGGGGTACAATGTTGGATTAGGCAGTAGAGTAGCGTTTCGCTGTTGTGCTTTGTGCTGAATGCACTCCACCACCGCCTTGCTTCCAGCAAGAAAGAAGAGGGGAAGGAAGGGGAAGGGAAATGGCAGGAAGGGAAGAGCTGGATTTGAGAGTAGAGTAGAGTAACTCCAGCATCACCCTCTCCCCTCCTGCTCCCTACAAGGGACTGGACTGGAGGGGAGGGGAACTGACAGGAAGAAGAGATATGCTCATATAATCAGCATATTGAATTAACTGGCACCAGCTATTCCCTATACATATTGGATAATGGAACTTTCACTGTATATATTACTACTCAATTAACCCATCTTGTCCTGTACTTTTGGAATCGTGTTAGAAATCTAGATATAAAAATGTGAGTGAATAGTCAAATGTACACAGAGCAATACAAAAATCTACCACCAGACATAATATATGCATAAGATTCATAGGACATTACTTTTGGGGGGATTTGTGAAAATGGATTGGGAGATTATATAATCTATATCAGTTCACTTTTTAGGTAAGCTATATTACTTGGTAGTAACACTGACCTGAGCGAGCCTGATCTTCTTAAATATCAGAAGCTAAGCAGGGTCAGATCTGACCAGTATCTGGATAGGGAGGCCACTAGAAGAGACTTGGTACTGTGGGCTATATAAGGCAATGGCAAATCTCTATGGTATTCTGATAAAAAAAAAAAATAACCCAAAAACACAGGGGTCATGTTCACCCAACACGTAGAAAGAGGATAGGAAAGTAAACATGGCTGACTAATAAAATGAGGAGCTTGGCTCTATCCATCAAAGAAGAGGTAAGAATTTTCTTTCAGTTGTCTTTGCTTTTCATTCAGTGTTAAACAGTTCACTCTTCAAATAAGCACAGCAGTGAGTGCATACTTACATTTGTTTACTATTGTCTTTCATTTTCAATTTTTGGTCCTGGACTTTGACCTAAGCCACTGACTTTTCCAAGTTTCTATAACATACTGAAATACTGTATTTCTAAGCACATAAACGTTCACTGCTATAGCTGATTTATCCCTATAAATGGTTCCAATAAAGTTATTTGGAAATCATGTTTTGTTTGTATATTCAGTTGTACTATTTTTGTATTCTGGATTTTTATTACTTGATGTTTTCTTTTTTTGTTTTTTTACATTTGATATACCTTGCATGGATTTTTGAGATAAGTCTATATATATCTTTGATGCTCAGACTTTCCCCTATATTTTTAAAACAAATTTGAGTGCATGTTTTCTTGTGCACAAGTGCATAAATACTCATACAAACACACATCCACAAAGTTACATCTGTTTTATCAAGGGCGAACTTGTGCAGACTGAACAGCATTAAAACTAGACTAGCACTGAACAACATTAAAGCCAACTTCTTATTTTGAAATGGAAAAATTAAGGACCAGCTTTATGAAATATTTTCCCCATAGACCCAGACTGGGAGAAAAGGTTTAGTAAATCAGGCTGTTAATGAGCAAAAATGTTTAATTAAAAATTATTTAAAAAATGAATAATAGAGGATATAAAAGCCCAAAAAAGGAAAGTGTACTACCATGGATTTCACCCAAGGCTTTCCCAACTCATCACAAACTTACAAATATATTTGCTAGATTTTAAATAATTTTATAGAAATTTTAATCATGAAAAGTGTTTAAACAAAGTAAAATTGTGAAAAATAATCTATCAAAGTGTTATAAAAGACAAACATTAAGCCTTACGCTTCACCTATGATGCAACTCCAACATTACTCTCTGCATCAACGGCAGGGAGTGGCAGGAAATTCGAATCAAACAGTTACCAACAAGGGCCCTGAACTTGGTGGTCAGTGAAACAGATAAGTGTGGGAGCTTGCTAGGCACACTGGATGGGCCGTTTGGTCTTTTTCTGCTATCATTTCTATGTTTATAGTGACTTCTGTCTTTCAAAGTCAAATATTTGTAGGGTTGCTAACTGTCCAGATTTTCTCTGGACAGTGCAGAATTTAAAGACAGTGTCCAGAATTCCGACGGAAGATTAAAATGTCCAGAAATTATCTGGATTTAAATCCTCCAATCAAACACAGTAGCAATTTGCATCTCCTAACCTGAAGGAGTGGTGGTTTAACTCCACAGCCAACAGTGGCACTACACTACCACCAAGAAGACTGAGCACTTCAGCTGCTTACACATGCCCCCCTGTCCCTGCTGCAGCAACAGCAATCTGCAACACAAGCCAGGGTCTTGTTAGCTTTGAATCTCTGCTTCTTCGGCCACCAGCACTTCCCCTCCTGCCTGAACAGCAAGAGACCCATTGGGCCACCAACATCTCCCCAAGTTTCCTTCAACCCAAACAGCATCAGCAAGAGACCAAGCTTGGCCACTGGCATCTCCTTTCCCATTGGTGGTTAAACAACAAGATGCCCAGTGCGGTTGCCAGCACCTACCATCCCCCAAAGAGTGAGAGGCCCATTGGGGCTGTTGGTATTCTTCCCTCCCACCTGAATAATGAAAGGTTCACCTGAGCCATCAGCATCTCCTCTCCCACTCGAACAGCAAGAGGCCCAGCGCAAACTACGGCATCTACCCTTCTGCCTGCGGCCGAAAAACAAGATGTTCAGTGGTGCTGCCCATGTGTAGAAGAAGAGATATAGATGAGAGAGAGCCTGTATGAGAGAGGGAGTAAGAGTGTCTATGTGTGAGGGAGTCAGTGAATGGGAGAGCCTGTGTGTGTATGTTTCTGTGTGAGGGAGAGAGAACCAGTGAGTGTGAGAAATCTGGTATGTGTATGTCTGTCTGAGAGAGCCAGTGAGTGTGAGAGATCTACTCTGTATGAGGAAAAGAAGGTAGAGAGTGTGCACAGTCTGTCTATGTGTAAGGGGAGAAAGAGGCAGTGAGTGTGAGTCAGTATGTGTGTCTGTGAGAGTGAGAGCCAGTGAATGTGGGAGAGCATGTGTGTGAGGGGAGAGAGAGAGGACCAGTGAATATGTATATATCACAGAGATAATATAAAGTTTCTGCAACCTCCCCCTCATTAATTCATGACAATATCAGCATGACTGGAAATCAAAGGTTCCCAGGTATGAAGAATTTTTTTATCCCTATTATTTTTTAATTATTGAACTTTGTGTCTGCTGTTTTGAAATATTTTATTGGGATTTGATAAATTTTTTAAAATGTTAATGAGTTAATAATTGGATGTTATTCTATTCATCAGCTGTTTTTGAAATATCTTTTTAACTTTATTTTTTATTAAAGTTTAACATTATTTCAAATGCAAAACATATTTCAAAAGAAAACTGAGGATACATTGTGAGAAAAGTAAAGAAAATATATAATAAAGATAATGTCAGCAGTATCCTCATGGTAACATATATAATGGGGGAGAAAGAAAATGGTCTTAGGACAAATCAACCATACAATTCAAGGTAATAACAAAAGAATAATAAAAGCTGCCTAGAACTAGCACTGCCCTCTTATATTAAAAAAAACAAAACATCTAGGATGGATTAAGAAGGAGTAGTACATCTGGCCTTGATGAAGTCCCACAGCTGATGGGTCAAAGAAAACATATCTAATGGCATTAAGTATTACAATACATTTACATGGGTGACTAACAACAAATGAAACACCTAAAGCTAGCACCTCAGATCTCATAAGGAGAAATGTTTTCCTGCTCTCTTTGGTGGCACGAACTAAATCTGGAAAAATCCTGATTTTTTTCCCCCTTAAACAAAGCTTCACGATTACAAAAAAACAAACACAGAATATTATCACGATCTTGCAAAAATACAAAAGAAATCAACAAGGTGGCTCTATAATGATGATGTAAAGTTGAATTTTGTAAGAAATCAGTTAAATTCAGAGAGACATCTTGTTGTATTCTGAATTCTTCTTATTCAAGGGCAAGCAGAAGATTTTTTGAATAGGGGGATAAGCAGATTCCTGAACCAGCAAAATTTCTTTCATATATAATTTAAACATCTCTATAGGAGAAATTAGAGGAACTTGAGGGTAATTCAAGATGCGCAGGTTCAGATTTCTTGACACATTCTCCAAACTCAATTTTATGTGAAACCAGAATAGAATCCATCACTTGTTTAGTTTGTATTTCTTGAACTTTAAAAACAGAAGTCTCTGAATTAGAAATAGTTATTTCACAAGCAGACATCCGAATTGCAAACATTTGGAGTAAATATCTAATGTAAGTGTTACCAGCGAAGAAACTTGACTTCTCAACAGAAGCCAGAAGTCCCCACAAACTATCCAAAGTTACTAGATGAGGTTTGGTCTGACCTGAAGAGTGTTGATGGCATCTTGAATCATCGATGAACCTATTGCAGGAACCTTGTCAGATAACAGGGCCTCCCCTAATGCTGAAACACCAGACACACCACACCTTCAGCTATACTTCCCATCTCCTGACAAGGCTGACACAGCGCTGCTGTTCCCCGCAACAGTTCTTCAGTGGTGGCGGTGTCAATAATTTCTGGACTCAAAGCCAGGGCAACAAGAACACTTCAACTCAGCAAGAGGTTTAAAATTTAATTTATTTTGGCTTTTTAAAGAAGAGTCAAAGACAAGTGTTCCTGGGAGTTGCTATATGCCCTCTATCTGTAATAACTAGCATCTCAATGAATATATGATATGCCCTGACTTATATAATCAAAATACAGCACTACCGAAGTTTCCAGAATCATGTAACTGCCCACAACCTCATTTACAAAAACACATGATGCTGTTGTCATGACAATCTATCATGTATAGGAAATGCTTGTGAGGACATCCTCCATTCATTTGTAAAAATCATACTATTTACTTGTCTTCCCTGAAACCACCCTTCCACCATAAAAGTTCCTTTATCACCCTGGCTTTGATGCACTGTGTTCTTCTGTTCTTCTCTTGATATTCTTTGTTGTGTAAACAAATCACAAGTCTGTGGCTTCAATAGGAGTTAGGCCTGAATTCCGTTTCTTGGCACCAGGATTTAATTAAAACTGTAACCTCAAAGGATCTTCTTTTCACCTGGTTTCTGTCCGTTGAGATAGGCATTTGTAAGACAAAAGCTTGCATCCTGGTTTCATGCGAACCCAGCTTCAGTGTATTATGAAGTAAATGTTGCCATTGAATATGTTGGTGCCAGTAGGTCTACTTCAGGGATATTCTGCAAGTCATGCTCAGAAAGGCACTCAAAGTTCATTCACCTCTGACAGGCCACAGTACAGCAGAGGCGTCTGGGTATTTTTCCTTCCTAATATTGTGTATCTGATCAATCATATTCTTCATGTCCCTCTTGGAACACCGTTAATGGACAGGTGTTCCATCAACCAGTCTTCGATGATGAGCCATGACAAAGGAACTTAAAGTGTGTCCTAACCACTAACCTTGGTATTTATCAGGTGTAGTGCATAGGTGTGTGTCCCTCTAGATTCCTAATTAATATGAATGATACTCCCACAAGCATTCACTAGTTAATCAAACAATAACATCCTAACTAATTTTCACTAGGTAGCTATTAGCTCTATAATGGAGCTATACAAATACCAGCATTATAAAAAGAACCTACTTCATAATAGCATGATCACATATGTTATCTTTCAGATACTAGTGGTATGACATATAAAGATAAGTACACAGAGAGACCAGTATGAAAGTACTATGTTTCTCATATAATACTAGGTATCCTGGGCAAATCTTTTCAAGGAGTACTCTTATTATGAACAACTACCCAGGATAATATTCATTAAAATGGCAAACAGGGATTGCACATTACCAGAAAAGTAAAAGAAACCAATAGAATAGAAGAAAACCAAGAATCAATAGAAAAACTCATACTGTGTTGTGCATACATGATGTGGGATGAATTATAAAAGTGTTGCAAAGCATAAGACATATTCTAGTCAGATGCTGCAGTGATGGAAGAGCAAATACAAAAGCATATTCATGATAGGCAAAGGCATAGCAAAAATCCGAAACATCATACTAATTCTGTAGGGTATTTATAGTGCTATCCAGTATTATGACAACAACCTGTAGCAGTGAAAGCCCTCACTGTATGGACAGTCCTAATTCACTTGTGGCAGTCATATGTCCAAGAGATAATACAGCTGTGGATGGCAAGGTTTCTAAACCAATGTCAGTCGAGGGGTATTAGTTATTAAGGTAGATGATGGCTAGTAATACTGCTTCGTCTTCAGGTACTTCTAGGGAAGTGGGGCTAATACCCTTCTTAAATGATGGTAAGTCTAAGTGTAATTGGGAATAATCATAAAAACAAGTAAAAGCTGACACTATGAGAAAGTCTTTAGCATATTATGTGAACTAAAACAAAATAATGTACTTTGCAGAATTGATAAACCATCAATGTGAGTCTTTGCACAGGGAAAGGAAGGAATGTCATACAAATAAAAGACAGAAATAAGGAAAATTATATCTTCCCCTTTGGAATCCTAAATGGAAACAAACTAGCTTATAAACAGAATATTTTAAGTCACAGATAGGGTTTCTAGTAAAAGGGCCAAGATAAGAAAAAAGAACAATAAACGATTAGTATACTGCAGATCCCCATGACAGAGCTCCTCATATGTAAGGTATGTATTTCTTTCAAGGAGAACAATCTCATAATAAGCATCACAGGCTACACTAGTAAGAAATCTTTGTGAAAGAGAGTGAAACAGTCATTAGGTAAAATCTAGTAAATAGTGTCATAATACAAAGATATTCAAAGACAGGTTCAGCGAAGAAGTTAGAATAAAAAAAATAGAATATTGAGATATTAAAGATCAGCAAAGTGATTACCATAAGAGCAAGCTGCAAAACAAAAGAATAGGAATAGCTTATAACTTATGCTGGTGTGGAAGAGAAACATATATAGATCTCCCTCTTGAACCCTGAATTATCATATTAAAATCACACTGAGACACAGCACCCTCTATGTGATCAAAGCAGCTTCCATAGATAAAGATAGAAAAACCTAGTACATATGCATTTAGCTGATTCAGCATATAAGTATTATAAAGTCTAAAACTGGAAAATACTACTTAACTTGGAACATACAAACTAATAAAAACAGCATCACTTCAAATAATATCATTAACTTGAACACCTAAGTGCTGACAGAGAATAAAAGAACCTAAATTCTGCATAAAGTCATTCCCACAGAACAAAGAAAAAAGCAAAAATCAGGTATAAATTGTAAGCCTTGCAGTCCATATAATATGTAAGAACATCTGTGACCAAGAATAATTTCTGTATTCAGTGCGTCTATAGTTCTTTTAGTAGGATTCAGTGATGGCAGAGTAGAATCTCTTAGCTCATTAGATTAGATGTATGTGTATGGATTCAAACCTAAATAAAAGTACAACAAAATCTGATTAAATAGTAAGAAAATACTATTATATCACGTACTCCCTATATTTAATTTGCAAAATAATCCCCACATTATTTCAAAACATCATGCAATGGTCCAGACCACAAACATAAATACTCAGACTGTACATTAAAACATATATGTCACAGCACTGACCACATAATGCATTCATTCATTCATTCCTCATTGTACACATGTAACATAGAACAGACAACATGACAAACTTTTGAGCTCAAAAAGAAAAAAGTACTTTAAAAATATAAAAGAATTGGATCGATCCACAAAAGAAAACAAAAACTCAGGATTAAAAGTAGAATAGATCTATTAAAAATGAAAAAGGAATCAAACTGGAATAAACTGTATTCTTCATCTCCCATAGAACAGAGACAGATGTGCTTTGTGCTTTGGTACCCTGAAAAGAAATCTAATATATGACAGTTAATATAATGATTAAAATTAAAATTAAAAAATAACATTACAGGTTCCTTAAAAGTCAAACTACTGTTATACCTTAATTCAGAAAAAAGCAGTCATAAAGCTACTTTCCTTTCTATGTTAGTTCACCTCTAGGAGGCGCTGTCCCCTGTGATAAGAGCTACTTCCTTTTACAAATCTAAAACCCCTTTTTTTTTTTTTCTTCTATGCTATAAATTCCTAATTCGCTGTCTAAAAGAAAAACTTAAAACAGACAACTTTGCACTTAATTAGAAGTCATTTTATTTCCATCCAATATGCATATGTTCCACAAAGTTCTTACTACCAAATCCTGTAAATACCCTAAATAAAAATACGAATCATTTCCAAAAGCACAGACATATCAGCTAGGAGTCTGGAAGTCTGCAAAATAAAAGGATGGCACATACTAATATGCATTAACCAAAAGTTTTTCTTACTGGCACATAAATAGATAATAGGCATTGCTGCTTAACTCTCTGCTGTTCACCGTCTCACAATCTTTCTCCTTTACATATCGTCTAACCAGGCCACAATACAAACGGTCAATACCTGAACTCCCATCAAAATAAACCACCTAATTCATTCCCTTTCTTCTAAAAGTTAGCATCTAATGAGGTATAATCAAAACTGAGAAATATCTATCATCCTTACTGCCGCATAAAGTTCATACATATTAGTGCCTTCTGTTTGTTTCTGTCCTGTGTTTAATTTAAAATAGCTCATATCTGCACACAAGTATTTAAAAGCAAACCCATGATAAAAGATTTAAATGCAACTGACCCACATTTTTATTTCTCTACTTCTACCAAAACATTCTAAATGTCCCACCACACAGCCGTCTGCATATTCATTCTTACCTACCTATATCATCATAAAAATAAATCTCTTCCCTCTTTAAAATTACGTCATCTCTCATCCCTAATATTCACTTTCCCCATACTTTCAACACAAATTTCTGTTTTCACATTAAACAGATCAATTCATTAGCCCCTCTTCTATCACCTTTGCACTCCATCCTGTAACATACTCAAACCTCAAACCTCTTACCTCAGCAGAACTGTAAAATTCATTTTAAAAGTGACTCACTCCCAGGTTTTTTTTTTTCTTTCGTCTTAAACACATTCCTAAGGGGGGGTTCACCTCCTCTCCCGCCAAACAAGTGTTACACTCAATGAATAGGTTAGTTAAGTGACAAAGCACTTAAACAGATCATTTCATTAAAATGGCATCGCTCTCATTTAATATATTTATAAATTGTTTTCCTTTCTATCTCTCTGCCTATGCACCTGACCAAAGAAAAAAACATCCCTTTCCAATGATAAATCAAATCTGATTATGAATGGCTTTAAATAAACACAGTTTCATGCTTTCTAAATGTAACCCACCGCACACTGTGCTAAGATCTCTTCACAATAAACCCTCATTACTAACACAATTCTAAAAATGTAGATGCCAATATGAGCATCTCTACATTTCTGGTAAGAAAATATGTATTAAAACTAGCTGGACAAACCGACGAGCCACTCGTTCTCCTTCTGCCATCATTGCTATATTTCTATGTTTACTGTAAACATAAGATACAATGTAACAAGCAAGGGAGGGGGAAAAGAAAAACAACATAGAACTGAAAGATTCCTTTCTCTATTTAATGAACTGCAGCAATTAATTCAAATGTCCCTATATACCACACTGCCAGCAGTTCACAAATGTCCAGATTTAAGTTCAACTACAATCACTAAACTTTTTTACAAGGAAACATTGTACACAAAATCTTAACTTATATAAATAGATGCACACAGACAAAAATAGGCTTCCTTGTGAAAGCTAATCAAAGAAGGAAAAGAAAGAAATTAACCACATGTAACCTGCTGTAAAAGATTAAAGCCGTTAGCACCTTCCTGTACAAACAACAAACAACCAAACTTTGGTAAAAATCCACTAACTAAAAACTCTTTATCATACTAATAATAACTTTCAAAGTTACCCAATTTAACTTATTCCCTCTTCTTCCTTTCGAAGCGACTGTACTGCAGTGAAAAAATCTCTCCCGTACTCTCCCAGGTGTAACTTGAAACTGCTACCTAGCCAGAAACCATGCGGTCTGAGGACTAAGGACCCCTGTTGCTACCGAAACCTCTGTTTTTTCAACTGTTCATTCTGAAGAGAGCATAACTTAATCTGGATTTTAATCAAATCATCAACTCATGTCCTGTCTCCCTAACATATATTAAAGAACATTTTGCAACAAGTATTCTAAACCCGATGTAACACACAATCTATATACACTGTACAACAAATAAAATAAAAACATTGATACTTACACAATTTTTTTTTTTTCATTTTTTCTCGTTACACACTCACAAAATGGATCCTTCAGCTTAGAACTTCATTCCACATCTGCTCTGAACTCATAATACTCCGGGATAACCTCCAGTCACCTGGGCAACGCACTATCTTTGAACGGAAAGCCAGATTAAACGTTCAAGAACCTAGTATACTTTTGTCCACCAAAAGTAATACTACAGCTAATAATATTTATAATAACAACAGCTATTAGAGTCCCACCTGGGATGCCAAAATGTCAATAATTTCTGGACTCAAAGCCAGGGCAACAAGAACACTTCAACTCAGCAAGAGGTTTAAAATTTAATTTATTTTGGCTTTTTAAAGAAGAGTCAAAGACAAGTGTTCCTGGGAGTTGCTATATGCCCTCTATCTGTAATAACTAGCATCTTAATGAATATATGATATGCCCTGACTTATATAATCAAAATACAGCACTACCGAAGTTTCCAGAATCATGTAACTGCCCACAACCTCATTTACAAAAACACATGATGCTGTTGTCATGACAATCTATCATGTATAGGAAATGCTTGTGAGGACATCCTCCATTCATTTGTAAAAATCATACTATTTACTTGTCTTCCCTGAAACCACCCTTCCACCATAAAAGTTCCTTTATCACCCTGGCTTTGATGCACTGTGTTCTTCTGTTCTTCTCTTGATATTCTTTGTTGTGTAAACAAATCGCAAGTCTGTGGCTTCAATAGGAGTTAGGCCTGAATTCCGTTTCTTGGCACCAGGATTTAATTAAAACTGTAACCTCAAAGGATCTTCTTTTTACCTGGTTTCTGTCCGTTGAGATAGGCATTTGTAAGACAAAAGCTTGCATCCTGGTTTCATGCGAACCCAGCTTCAGTGTATTATGAAGTAAATGTTGCCATTGAATATGTTGGTGCCAGTAGGTCTACTTCAGGGATATTCTGCAAGTCATGCTCAGAAAGGCACTCAAAGTTCATTCACCTCTGACAGGCCACAGTACAGCAGAGGCATCTGGGTATTTTTCCTTCCTAATATTGTGTATCTGATCAATCATATTCTTCAGCGGGCAGCGAGACACCGCTCGGCAAATCAGGAGTAATTCCGGAAATCCAAACCTGTCCTGGCAACGCCACTTCTGCACGAGTGGCTAAAGCAGGAGGACGGGGCGATGATCGATCGATTGGGCTGAGTGAAACCTTAGCAATTGATGCATCAGCAGCCCCTTCAGCCAAGTCTGTGGTGACGATCGGAGAAGGCAGAAATGGTGAAAACTCCAGTATAGTAGTCTGCCGGGTGGCTCCTGCCAAGGGGTAAGCTTTTCTTTTCCCCATAGCTCTTAGGGGATAAGAAAATGCTAGGAAAGTCTACAAATGAAAAAGAGCAGGAGCTCCAAGTTCCCGCATCTAGTCAGGCAGCCATCTTGCACCCTCCCCCGTTTATGAAATATGTATTCTTTTTATTAATATGCTTTTGCTATTATTGATGTTTATATTTCTTGATTTTATTATTTGATGTTTTATGAGGAATGGTGATGTTTCTGTTTTTCCATTCTTGCACTGTATGCAGAGTCTGACTTTTTGCTGTTTCCAGTTCACTTTTCATCTTCACATTTCTATTTATACTTTAAGGTCACCTTATTCTATATTTGCTGAAGTTCCCTCTGTGTTCTGAACGTGTGACCAAGGTGAGCTATCCTGCCAGTGTGTAGTTTCTGTATAGGGATCTAGAGCAGCCTGGCTTGTTCAGTTTTCTTAATAGAAGATGTATTTGTGTTTTGGAGCCTAGAGTAATATTTGCAGCATCACATTTTCAAAGGTAGGATTTTTACTGTTTGAATGCTGGCAGTTAGTGCTTTTTTGGCATGAGAGGTTTACTATATTATAATTGCAATTCCGTTTAAGGGCCCAGCCCACACTCAACCTGCGTTACAGTAGCCCTAATGCCATATGTATTCCAAAAGTCTTTTTTGCAGGGTTTTCTGTTTGGCACCCCAACAGTACATGTAATATAATATACATATAGTAAGTCATATTTTCACCTCAGGTGACTATACTTTGAATGGCCTTTTCAATATAAAATCTGTTTTAATTATATAATTTTTAATTGTGTTTGGGAAGGGCTGGGATGGGGGATTAGGGTGGTTGCATAATGCTATAAGCTTTGCCTAGAGCAACCTGATATCTTTGCACTAGCCCTGGGATGCCAGTGGTGAGTAAAGGGTCTGATATGAAGTAAAAACACAAGACAGTAGAGGGGAGTTGGTGTTGGGTTTCATGTGGGAATTTGTATGCTTGTCTTCCCAAAGCAGAAGAGTCTCAATTGGGCAGTGTTGCAAATGTGGACCCTTGGCCTGAGGTGATGTTGGCGCTACCTGTGAGGGAGACCCCTGCAGGACCCCACCATCAGAAGGCGAGGCCAGAAAGGAAGCAGAGACCAGCAGGAGCTTCACCACTACCAGCCCTCGTTCCCCGCAGGTTGAGCCTTTGGGCACCATGGCCAGCTGGTCTTAGGTGGGCCTCTGCATGGACGATCCCGTAGGCACGGCCAGATGAGGTGGTTGGTAATGAGGGACCGAAGATCAGAGGCAGGGAGAAGGCGCGGTCAGGTCCAGTCCAGGATTTGGAGGCAGGCGGCAGAAGACGTGGTCAGGTCTGGTCCAGAGGTCAGAGGTGGGCGGCAGAAGACGACGTCAAAAAGCAAGCCAGGTCATGAGCCAAGGTCCATCCAAGGGAAGAGGAGTCCGGAACAGGAACTGGAAGGCAGGATCAGGAATGCAGGATCAGGAACACCAAACGAGTACATTGGAGAAGACAGTGAGGAGACCTGTTGCCAAGCCACCTGCTGGGAGCCCGATGCCGCTTTAAATAGGCTGGAGCCATGTCGTCATCAGGGGAAGCCAGCAGAAATTCCCCTCTGCAAGCCCCGGAAGAGGCGCACGCGCGTGCATAGGAGGGGGCCCATGGCAGTCAGCAGCGTTCCAGCCACTGAAAAAAGAGGGGAGATTCCGGCGGCCCCAAGATAGAGTGGCTTGCGTCAGCAGCGGCTCCCCACCGCTGCCAGAGAGCCGGAGCCCGCTGCTGGGAGGTGAGTGGGGCCGGCCGTGGAGCCCTGTGGCCAGCGAACATAACAGGCAGGCTGAATGGACCAGTTTGGGATTTATCTGCCATCATTTCTATGTCACTGTAAAACTGATCACTTACTCACGGGCTAAGCAACAGTCATGGGCAACAGTGATGAGTTATTAGAAAGTTTGTGTGACCTGATAAATAACAGATATCCGTGATTCTTCTTCAAATCAAGTGCATGTTTTCTTAATGGCAGGGGTGGCACTGGCAGTCATTAAGTAATTATAGTTTTCCTGACTGTTGTAATGGAATGTTGTTGGTATTTTTATATTTGGGATCATTTAGTTGTACCTTTCTTTGAGGTGAATTTTAAAAGCCAAAACCGAGAGGCTATTTTATAATGTATATATGTATGTGTGTTTATGTTATAAAATTGCCGCGTCCCTGTACACACACAAACTCACACTTCAACGTGCGCTCACATGCCCCTTTGAAAGTTATTGTCTTTGTATACAATGAAAGTTGACAACCCTAAATATTTGTTCTACTGTTTATTATTTCCACAGAGTGTTAACAAAAGTTTTTGGGGTCCACCTAATAAATTTGTCCATTCCATCAAATATATTCATTTTCACAGCCACTTTTGCTTTTTCTTACACTTTCAATAGAAATGGCAAACCAGTGCTGAGGCTGTATGTTTATATAGCCTTCAATGCATCAATTATTACACAAGACTCAATTTCAAACAGACCAACCAGCTTTCAGTGATATCATCTCATATTCATGCTTTGCTTCCTGATGTCATTTTCTTGTTACCTTTATTTTTCTATAAATCACAAAATGGTGCTGGCGATAACGTTTCTGCTTGAAATAGCGTTCTGATAATTCTAATGTCATGTGTTTTTCAGGGGATTTGGCCATTGTTTTCCTTAGCTAGTACTAACACGGGTGCCTTAGGCTATGCAGCTGACTCCATTCATCTCTGTTTTTTCCCAAATCCATGTGGAAACTAGTGAGGTTCTGTCATGGATGTGTAAAACACTGGCAGGCGGTGTGGAAATGGGGGGATGTTTGACTTGTATGACCCTTGAAAAGAGGTTTTGCAAAGATGCCATTGGGCACCATGGCCAGTCATCCATGTCTTATTATATATTTATTTATTTTTATTTATTTAACAATTTTTATATACCGTCGTTCGTATTTACATCACAATGGTTTACAGAAAATAAATCAAATCAATGATACAATGCAAAAATGTACATCAAACAATAGTTATTAAAATGATAAATTATTAAACTTAAAACTATGTAAAATAAACTAATAAGAGAATATTCAAGTCAGGATAAAGGAAAATATATATTCACGCATCAGAAAGATATGTGCTTCCAGAGACCTCTGCCCAATGATTGTTTAGGTACTCAGCACTAAAGCTTGCTCACACCCCTTTATGGTTGCTCCTGTCACTGGCAATCTCCATCCTGGGGCCTGGACAATGTCTTAAGGTGTATAGAGATGGTCCAAGTCAACCTGCAAAGGAAATAAGTACTGGGAGGGAAATAAAAGGAGTTATAGCACCTTTCTCTGTCATTTGGACAAAGGAGTTAACATCCAAGTCAATATGAAAAGTGGAGCAGACCTGGCTCCCACTCATTGTACCTTCCCTGGTACCTACAGGGGGACATAGGGATTCTTCTAATGATCTGGTTTAATGTCAGCTAGGATCCAGTTCCTGACAGCAATATTTCAAAATATTAGTGCACTTTAATACATTGGTCACATAGTCTTCAGAAACAATGTTTTTATTTATATTGAACAGGTCTTTGAATATATGATAGACTGTTAAAAATGCTGAACGTTCAGTCATACTTCCTAGTTTCATTAGTATTCAACAGCACCTGTCTGGTTTTCTGATCAGCCTTAACATTTATAAAACACATTCCAGGGTAAGAAGCAATTAAGAGATTTAGTCAATGCTGTTTAGACATACACTTATGACTCTGTAGTCTTGGAAAGGTCTTTAAGCTATACAGTGATAGATCCTAATTGGAGAAAGCACTGCACAGCTATCAGTAGCTGTTTGTAATATGTGGAGCTTGAAATAGGAAAAACATAGTTTTTATTCCCTGTCAGGATGATTCTAGCCTTCAACTGTATGCTTTACCTGGCCAATCCATCTAGCCATTGTAAGAAATGAAATATTGATTTTCTTACACCACACAATCAGTAAGGGAAGCCTAGCGGAGCCACTATATTGGCAAGCAGCAGGAAAGGGCCATTGCACTGCAAAAATGAGACAATATAAAGATTTAATAACACATAACAAAAGTAATGAATTGTTTATTTCATTTCAATTTTAAACACAAGTACAAACTTGTATTAGAAAATCAACATCATGCTTGAAATACAATAGTAAAAAAAAACAACATGAATAATAAATTCTTAATGTCTTTTGAATCCACAAATGAGAGATCTAGAAAGGTTCCAAGCTTAAACCAAAAAGAAATAGAAATAATCTAACATAAGAGATAATAGCAGTTGCCATATTATCAATTAACAGTGGAGCCGCAAAGATATCACATCAAGTTCCCTGTGATGTTTTAGAGGTAGATATTCAAAGATGGGTAAGTTAGCTGAAAAAATTGCTAGTTAGCTGGAAAAGTTTGAATATTGCTACTTATCTGGCGTATCCCTAGATTCACTAAGCACAATGTTTTATTGCAGAAGGGGGTCCCACTATCATGGGGGGATGTTGCCGTGATAGTGGAGCCCCCTCCCCTGAAAAAGCATCATGACTGCTTGGCGCGTTCTTTTGTGTTGCAGCCAAACACACCAGTACAAAAGAACGCTGCAAGCAGCCTTTTAACGCAATGATGGCCCAAACTTAGAGAACCGCCATCACCTTAAAGGACTGCTGGCATAAAAAAATAAAAGATGCCACAAAAGGAGAAGTTGAGCAGAGGATCAGTGCTGACCCCCATCTCAACATGGGGCCACTGGGTGGAAGAGATGCCTGTCCCTGATGAGTGTAGTAGGTGTGAAGGTGACAAGAAAGTGGGTTCTAGTAGTTTCTTTGTGCCCTCAGATAGAGTAACAATAATATACGGGAAAGTTTCTTGGTTAGGAATTCATTTCTCAGTCATCACTCCGTAAAGCATTATATTTTTTACCATTGAACTGGGGTGCAGAGTGTTTTAATGAAAAGATTGACTAATGATGACTAATGAGCAGGAAAAGTCTCTGTGAGTATAACTGCATTATGGCACATAAATTAGTTAGGTTTTTCTGTGCAGGAACCCTGTGAGGTCATGATGCCTTGAGTGGTCCAATGTATCTCCCTGAATGGCCACATGCACAGGACCTTCACTGGACAGGGATCATGTAGATTAATGTATGGTGCTGTACATAATTATAGTCAATACATACATGAAAGCACTTTATGTGACTTTCCTATAGAAAAAGCTCACTTGAATGGCCTTCAGTTTGCAAGGTGTCCAAGTGTCCCACACCTCCCACAGTTGCATCCAAAATGGTGCTGAGCACCATCCATTCTGCTGCAAAGAAAGTGATTTAGCTGTCAGGCACCCCAGCTGTCATCCTGATCTGCTTCACAAGATGTCAGAGGTCCTGGTACTTATGGCTCACATCTTTCCCACTGCTATGGTTGTGAAAGACTGCATTAAGTCTGTGGTGGATATTCTTCCATGTCCTCATCTTCCTGTATAAGCCCACTCTCTTGGACACGGGGCTATACAAGAGATGCTGGGCCTTTATAACATCACAGACAAGAAAGTCTACATCCTTAAGTAGAAAGTTAAGCTTCCTTAGTGGTATTCCAATCCTTCTGGATATGGTGCAAGTTGGAAGACATGCACTGGGAACAAGCCCTTTATACCCACATACATGCAAAAATGGCACATACTTGCATGCACATGGGGGTTAAATTTCAAAAGCATTTACGTGTTTCAAACTTGTACACTTTATTGTGTAAGTGGGCTTTCGAAAATTGCTTACAGTACATGCTATTGAATTGTCAATAGGTTTACGCATGCAAGTTTATTTTAAGCACATAAATAGGCTTTTGAATATTACTATGATAGTATGTTACTTTTATATGCACAATTCCTTTGAATATTGCCTTCTTAATGAGGTGGGATTTATGAGATTAAATACTACATGGATATATTTTTAAAATTCATAGCAAATATGTGCATGTTTATTATTACATATATTTGTATATTTTACATGCATATAACCACTGCAATGTAGTGGTATATGCATACTTTTATACTTGAAAGTGTGCAGAGTCAATCTATAAATGGTATAGTATCAAAAAGCATCTCATCAGGAACTTTAGGAACCAATCCATTATTTACCCCTATAGATTCCAATGTTGGTAAGAGCTGGGCTAGCTTTGCCTGTTACTGATGGCATGGAGTCTGCAGCTATCCCACCTGCTGATTTTATATGAGGGGCGGGAAAGGAAGGCTTATATGGATGATGACCTTATCCTCTGAAGCTTGGTTTTATTTGTCCATTGCTTGTCTATCTTTAAACTATTTTACACAAAGCTGTCTACAACCACAACTCCTCTTGGCTTAATGAACCCCTCCACCCACACAATCCTCCCGCCCTACCAGAACAATTCATAAATTAACCCTGCTAGTTCCCTCTCTTAAGAAAGCCCGCCTCTCAGTCACAAGGAATCGCGCCTTCTCAATTGCCAGCCCCACGCTCTGGAATGATCTACCGCCTAATCTTCGTATGGAACCCTGCCCTTTCAAATTTAGAAAACAGCTAAAAACGTGGCTCTTCCATCAAGCCTTCCCGGATTAACATCCTTGACACCTTGGCTATTCTCATGACCCCCCCTCCGGTAATCTTCATAACCCTTGCATATTTTTATAATTGCTATCACGACCCACCGGATCCTGGTTTCATTTATAGTTTGTACTCTTACACCTCATTTGTATATTTTGTACTCTTGCACCTTATTTAACCATGTGTTACCGTTCCTCTCGCTTCACTCCTTTTCTCTAATTGTTGGGGTCCCCCCTTTCTGACCCCCGGTTTCTTAGTTCTCCCTGTCCCCTCCCCCTGTTATTTGTATTTTCTACCTTTTGTTGTTATGTAAACCGATATGATGTGTACTTTAATGTCGGTATAAAAAAGCTGTTAATTAAACAAATAAATAAATAAATAAATAAATAAAACTAGGTTTTTCATCTGCAATGAACAGAACTTGAAATCTGCATCAATATATCTCATAAGAATATTTGTGTGGCCTCTGTATTCATATGTATAGGGCAAATAGTTTCTACTGGGTGTCTCTAGCTTCATCTACTTTATACATTCTTTGTTCTTATTGTTGGAAAGGGCAGCAGCTGAGGGAAATAACTGTTCAGATCCAGCTTCAGCTATTAGGCAAGCTCTGATGACTGACTGCAAATAGGCCAGTGCGAGGCTCCTAAAAGATTACAGGTGGTGGAGGTGGGTGAGGGGATAAGGTCATGGAAAAAGCAAAGGCTTCCTGAGAGCTCTCAGCTGGGAGCATTTGTGTGAGATCCCTTAAATGGGAGATAGTCCTACATGTATAGTAACATACAGAGCAAACCAGTCTTCTTGCAGACTGATCTACAGTGAAATGTGGTCTTCTTTCACAGATATGTGTAGGAAGGTTAATGAGGGGATTGCCAGATGGCAGCAAGGAGCCTTGTGTGCAGGGAAAAGGTTAGGATTATAGATATAGAGACTTCAGACACCTGTAGTCATATATATATATATATATATATTTCTTTCTTTCTTTCTTTCTTTCTTTCTTATATACCGTGAGTCAGAACACATGATTCTATCTTTACGGTTTACAATGTAGCTAAAACAAGTAAGAAACATGAGATACAATAATATTAATAAAACAATAAGAATAATTAGTTAAGTTAAACATCATATTAAAAGCTTAAAAACTAAAAAAGGATAAAATAGAGAGGAACTCAATAGATAAGAAAAATAGGAAAAGTTTCGTGTGGAGTCTAGCTTTCAATGATCTTTTAAATCTCGGTTCCATAAGCTTCTTGAAAGCACCAGGTTTTCAGGTCTTTCTTAAATCATTTTAAATCCTCCTGCATTCTCAACTCTGGAGGCAAGCTGTTCCAAAGTTTTGGTCCTGCGACCGAAATTGTCCTGTCTCTAACCTCACTCAGGCGTGCTGATTTTATATTTGGTATTGATAATAATCCTTTATTATAGGATCTGAGATCCCTTTGAGGCACATGTAGCTTGATGGTAGAGTTCAGCCATTTGTTTTTGTCTTCATATATTATCTTATGTATTGTCTGAGCTGGGATAGGTTGTGTAGGGCGATATCCCATATTTCACCACTGAAAGCACAAAATATGAATAGTAATAACCAATAAATATGCAGTCAAATACTGACAGGCCCCAAAAGACTCTGTCTCTGGAAAAAGAAGAAACCTTGCCTTGATGAGAACTTTACACTGAAGGATATGTTATCTAGAGCTGCCTGTTTAAATAAAAAGAAGACAGAGAGGCAAAGCAACAACTTAAGCTCATAAGCAGGAGTCAGGGACCGGCCAAGCAAGTCCAGAGATCAGAAAGACCCCCACCCTTGGAAGAGAGGGAGTCAGTCTGAGACAGAGAAAAACACTCTGGAATCACAGCTTGCCATACAGATGTGGCAGTTCTCCCCCCCTCCCAAGAAATGGGGAGGGGGAAAAAGACCTGCAACTTGGCAGGGCCCCCCCCCCCCAAATAAATGTGGAGGAGGGAAAGACCTGCAATGTGGCAAAGACCACCCACCACGTGATTATGCATGAGCTTATGCATATTTATCAGCTGGAAAGTATAAGACGGGGCAGATAAGGCAGAAAAGAGGACCTGAAGCCAGAGAAGGGACCACTGAAAAAAAAGGAACCAGAAGAAAGTGGAGCCCTAAGCAGACTAGAACCCCCTGCTCTCGAAGGAGAAGACTAGGTGTGGCCAAGAGACCGAGGCAGGAGACTGGAGATAGAGATGTCTTGCTGAGGTGCAGAGAGCGAGACAGAGTCTGAGACAGTGAGGGGGCGAGAGCAAGCCCCAAACAGCCCAGCAAGTACCAGAGCCAGGAGCCAGTTTCCTCCTCAGATCACTGCCAGCTCTTCCGGTGCCAAACCCAGGGAGCAAGTCCTTCCCTGCACATATTCTCCAGACCTCCAGCCAGCGTCTGCTTCAGAGGTGAACAGAGGGGTATTGCCTGAAGTTGGGACCAGGGGTAAGTAAGTTAGCCATAAGTAAAAGTATTAACATGTTAAACAGGATAAGGTTTATGGCATGTTTGATACCACCCATGGTACAGACCTTTCTTTAAGGAAAACTGGTTCTTAATAGCCAGGATGTTAGAGACAGGAATGGTTGTTATTTTCTAAATGCTATATCCTGCCAAATCTGATAAATACAAGTTTATTTCTGAGGAGAATACATTGGGTTTTTTTCTGAGCTTAGGATCATAAAGTAAGGTGGGAGGGCAACTGAAAGTGTCCTGTAGCAGACAGGTCCCTGCAACTCTAAACTTTCTTACAGTAGGCCATCATCCCTGTGGGATTTGAAAGATAACTTTTCTTTTGCAGCATAGCTGCAGGTGTGAGACACAGAAGAGATTTAGTTAACCTTGCAGTAGCAGCCAGCTTCAGATGAATGAAGCTCCTACCAGAACTTATATATGACATCTCCTCTACTGTACCATGTGCAGTAGTGGAAAGGGCCACTTCATGTGTGCCCTGGTCTACCTGTGCTGTGCTATTACTAATTGGGAAACAGACAAGAATGTTCACTCTAAAGGTATTCCTGTGCTTGTGCAAGGCAGCATTAATTCTATGGCCCTTTGAAGAAGTAAGATGGGTCTTCCCAAACATATAGCCAATGACACCCTCTGTTTGCTTTTTTTCTATTAATCACATGAGCCTAAAGGGAAGCCTTAACTAAATAGCTGGGATGTTGTCCCTCCCCAACAATCACTCCACTCTCACTCTAAATGATAGCCAGCTGATTCCCTCTTTAATCTCTACAGTCTCTAGTTGAACCACTCCTCCATACCAGCATAGCCACTATCTCTTGCTCTTTCAATCCAACTTATACACTCTTATATCCCCTAGCTCTTCTCTCTTCCCCAGCTCACCTTCTCTTTTCTCTTTTCTCATCTGATCCGTTCTACCCCAAGGCCATTTTATAATCCCTCCTTTCCTCTGTCATCCCTTCTATCTCACCCATTCACTATTCCCTCCTCAGTCTCATCCCAATCCCTTAATTGTCATTTCTCCCTCTGTTCCTACTGTTCTCTGTCACCCCTCCAGATGGTCCCCCATTCAATCTACCAGATCTTTTCACATATTTAGTCATTTTCATGTCCATTCCCTCACCCTCCACAGATTATATAGCCCTCGAACCTATCTAGCACATGATCTAACCTTTCAAACAGCCTCTTCTGTAGAAACCTCCTGTCCAAGGTAAGCTGCAAGATTTTCCTTTAGAATACAGGCCAAAGATGGATAATACCTGGTGAGTAGGGATGGTAAGCTTCAGAGTGGAGTGATTTGTATTGTATCAGGAGATTCTGTAATGGATGAATTGAGAGGAGCCATGGCAACCATCAGCAGCCCTTGCATACTCAACATTCAACTCCCCTCATAGCAGGTCATAAGCTTCAAGGAGATCTGCAAGTGTCAGCAGCATTAGCACTTGAAATCAGCACTAGTCCATTGAAACATTGCAAGCTCACAGATTCTGTTGTGACCCAAATCCCTCCTCATGCAGGGCTTTTTTAAAGAAAGAAACCCATGCAAGCATCTGTGAGCATGTACAGGCTCACAGTCCACATGCTGATTTCAACTACTAGTATTGCTATTTTGTAAAGACTTCAAATAGTGCTATGCAGGAGGCAAATGTTGAGTGAAATGCAAATAGCATACTAAGACACTTGATCACTCAATAATTTAAAGCAATGTGAATACAATTTAGTAAATAGCCATTTCTCCTAGGACAAGCAGGATGGTAGTCCTCACATGTGGGAGACATCATCCGATAGAGCCCAGCATGGAAAGTTTTTGTCAAAATTTCTAGATGCTTTGACTAGCACACTGAGCATGCCCAGCATGCCACTATCTGCACGTCCACGCAAGGTTTCCCTTCAGTCTCGTAACACAGATAAAAAAAATACGAGCGAAAAAATAAAACAACAAACCGGAAGGAGAACCCAACTCCGAGGGGTGGTGGGCAGGATTCCCGAGGACTAACATCCTGCTGTCCTAGGAGAACACCTGTTACAGGTAAGCAACTTCGCTTTCTCCTAGGACAAACAGGATGGTAGTCCTCACATGTGGGTGAATACCAATCTCCAGGTTGTCCCTGGCAGCAGGTAAGATCAACAGTTACTGAACAAAGTGCCAACGGGCACAACAACAACTGCGGTGCTGTTGGTTGGCAGGGGACTGCCTTGCCCAAAACAGTCACTAGCAACCAGAAATAAAGTGCATCCTTGTGAAATCCCCTCTCTGGTTTAGGGGCCAGGAGCACACAAAGGTCCCGGAGTCAATTCTTCCACTTCGACACTGTCCAAGGGTCCGGGACAGGGTTCTTTCCATTAGGGGGGAGGACTAAATCCTCCAAGGCCGAAGATGGCTGGGGTAACTCTTATTTTGCTTCCCTTGGGGAGTAACAAGTCTCTATCAACTGGAAAGGATATGAGTGCCACAAAAGACTGAAGGCTTAGATTGAGTGTCCAAAAATAAATGTTTTCTGTCAGAGTTCTTGCCAGAGTTCACATCAGTGATTGTCATGGAATTAAAGGTGACATTTACAGTTCTCCAATTTATCTGTGCAAGTGTCTCTCAGTACTGGGCAGGGAAACATTTACCTTCAATCACTTAGATAAACAAGGTTCCCAGCTGGGCAGGGGATCCTTATCAGGGATGGAAAACCCTTTCCAAAAATAGTGATGGCAAAAGAATTACATTCTTTGCACAGTCTTCCCTAAGTGTCTCTCTCCTAGGTGAAGACTCAACTTGGGTGACCTCAGGATAGAATTTTAAGTCTTGCACACAGTTCCCTTTTCAGTTCTCTCAATGGGATTTTTCTTAGGAAATGTACAGTAGCAGGGAATAGAGATCTCTGTACAGACATCCCCTCTTAAGGAGCTCAGAAAAAAATTTCACAAAAAAGGCAGAAAAGTAGAAATCCTTTGCAGCAGGTCACCATTTGGAATCTTCCCTACCTCCTCATCTAACCTAAGTGGTGGGTACCCCAAATTCCTCCAGCCAGGGGTAGCAGGGCTCTCACAGAAGGAATTCTCAAAAGGCATCACATTGTAGAACCAGTACCAAGGCAGGCACTGCTCCCTTTCTTACTAGGGTATTGGCCCAGACTGTGGAACCCAATACCCAAGCAGGGGAACAACTCAAGAAAAAAAACATTCCTACTCTTTCTAACTCCTAACCAAAATGCCATGCCTAGCAATGCTGCGTCCTGCTTTTATAAGCAGCAGGGGACTGGCCATTCCAGCAACCTCAGTGGAAGAGCTGTTCAGAAATGGAGCCCTCCCTCCACTACCTTTCCTATCCTAGCTTACAGCATACAAGACTAAGGCCATTTTGTGATGACCCCAAAGAGTCACCAGACATGCAATAGTAAGCTTCATAGACGTCTACAGCACCTTTGAATAGGTATCAACATGGACATCATGGGGGTGGGGTGGGGGTAGGATCTGAATTTTATTTCTCATTGGTTCCATGACCAGTTGCTATATAAAGCATTTCTGGAATCCAGGAACTTTACCTCCCTAGCATGTCCTGAGGTGAAATTTTCCCAATCAAAATCAGGCGACTTGAAATTTATTATTATTGTATTGCAAATTTTATTAGCTTGTCTAATTTCTGTTAGCATTCTATAGTCTGTTTTCTCATTCTAGCCAGGAGGGTGGTAAAATATCCTCACTGCAGTATTTTTCCATTTAGAAATTTGATCCATAAGGATTCCAGAGAGCAGTTTGTTTCAGCAGAACTTTTATCCTGCTTGATTTTATGCTACTATTAAAATATAATGCCACCGTTTCACCAATTTGATCTGCCCTGTCATGTAAATATAATTTGTATCTTGGTATCACAGTGTCCTATTGGTTATCTTCCTTCCTCCAGGTCTCTGAGATGCCTATTATGTCTATATCGTCATTTTGTGCCATGCATTCTAATTTGCTAATCTATTTTTCAGACTTTTTGCATTCACATACAGATTTTGTAAAGTATATTTTTCATTTGTATTTCTATTTGTATCAGAATGGCTTATTTGCAGATGATACAGGCACATTGGAGTCATTTATATTTGTGTGCTTTTTATTTAAATCCATCTGGCTTATTTAAACCTTTACCGCAGCTCTCTATCTGGATATTCTAACTTCCCTAGTTTGCAGGTATCCTTTGAAAATACCTTCCTCTGAACCATGTACTTCCAATCTACTACTAACTTCCCCTCATAATCTAGTTTAAAAGGATCTATCTCCTTTTCAAATGTTGGTACCAGCAGCCAGGTTCCACCCTGGTTAAAGTAGAGTCCATCCTGTCAGAATAAACTTCTCTTTTCCCAGAATGTTCCCCAATTCCTAGCAAATCTGAAGTCTATCTCCATGCCCCTTCATCTCATCCATGCAGTGAGACTCTGTAGCTCAGCCTGCCTCTTGGGTCTTGTTTATGGAACAGGGAGTAGTTCTTAAAGTTAGAGAACTAGCTGATTAACATTGATTTTCAGCACTAGCCAGCAGAGTTTATGCACTCAAAGTTGAACATCCTAAATCTAGGTGGCTAAGAACATAAGAAGTTGCCATGCTGGGTCAGACCAAGAGACATCAAGCCTAGCATCCTGTTTCCAACAGAGGCCAAAACCAGGCCACAAGAACCTGGCAATTACTCAAACACTAAGAAGAACCCATGCTACTGATGCAATTAATAGCAGTGGCTATTCCCTAAGTAAAATTGATTAATAGCCATTAATAAACTTCTCCAAGAACTTCTCCAAACCTTTTTTGAACCCAGCTCCACTAACTGCACTTACCACATCCTCTGGCAACAAATTCCAGAGCTTTATTGTACGTTCAGTGAAAAATAATTTTCTCCGATTAGTCTTAAATGTGCTACTTGCTAACTTCATGGAATGCCCCCTAGTCCTTCTATTATTCGAAAGTGAAAATAACCGAGTCACATCTACTTGTTCAAGACCTCTCATGATCTTAAAGACCTCTATCATATC
The DNA here is from genome assembly GCF_901001135.1 of Rhinatrema bivittatum. NCBI lineage: Eukaryota > Metazoa > Chordata > Amphibia > Gymnophiona > Rhinatrematidae > Rhinatrema > Rhinatrema bivittatum. The sequence continues at coordinate 110,637,211 of NC_042623.1, forward strand.
CCCTCTCAGCCATCTCTTCTCCAAGCTGAACAGCCCTAACCTCTTCAGCCTTTCCTCATAGGGGAGCTGTTCCATCCCCTTTATCATTTTGGTTGCCCTTCTCTGTACCTTCTCCATCGCAACTATATCTTTTTTGAGATGCGGCGACCAGAATTGTACACAGTATTCAAGGTGCGGTCTCACCATGGAGCGATACAGAGGCATTATGACATTTTCCATTCTATTAACCATTCCCTTCCTAATAATTCCTAACATTCTATTTGCTTTTTTGACTGCTGCAGTACACTGAGCCGACGATTTTAAAGTATTATCCACTATGATGCCTAGATCTTTTTCCTGGGTGGTAGCTCCTAATATGGAACCGAATATCGTGTAACTACAGCAAGGGTTATTTTTCCCTATATGCAACACCTTGCACTTGTCCACATTAAATTTCATCTGCCATTTGGATGCCCAATCTTCCAGTCTTGCAAGGTCCTCCTGTAATGTATCACAGTCTGCTTTTGATTTAACTACTCTGAATAATTTTGCATTATCCGCAAATTTGATAACCTCACTTGTTGTATTCCTTTCCAGATCATTTATATATATATATATATATATATATATATTGAAAAGCACCAGTCCAAGTACAGATCCCTGAGGCACTCCACTGTTTACCCTTTTCCACTGAGAAAATTGACCATTTAATCCTACTCTCTGTTTCCTGTCTTTTAACCAGTTTGTAATCCACGAAAGGACATCACCACCTATCCCATGACTTTTTAGTTTTTGTAGAAGCCTCTCATGAGGGACTTTGTCAAACGCCTTCTGAAAATCCAAATACACTACATCTACCGGTTCACCTTTATCAACATGTTTATTAACCCCTTCAAAAACCCCTTCATTTTGACCTGTGTAGATTTTAATGAATTTTCAGCCAAACTTAGGGCCATATTTACTAAAGTAATGCTGAGTAAATGAGGCCCTTAGGTTCTTAAGTTTTTGGCTGACATTTCACCTAAATCTAGGCAGTTGAAATTTGGTCATCTTCACAAGGCTCTATATGCAAAAAGCATGATGCTTATATGCAAAAAGCAAAAGATCATTAATTGACAAGTTTAATGCTGATTATATTAGCCTATAGCAGTCATAATAATAACCACATTTATTTCCCTCTGCATCTCCCTCCTTTGAAATAATTTGCTATGTATTATGTAGTTGCTAGATGTGAATGCATGCTAAAGATAGAGTGGTACAGTGATAATGTTGGCAGAGGGTTTGAAAGCAGAGAAACATAATGGTTTCTGAAGGTTTTTTCCCCATGGAGTAACATAGTATCATAGAAACAATATAGATGACAGTAAATAAAAACCAATTGGCCCATTCATTTTACCCATTTATTCTGGTCTGCTCTACTAAGGATATAACCCATTTGTAGAAGTTTGATCACTGTTAGGGTTTTGTTCCTTAACCAAGTTACTTTTAGTTGTTTTCTTCGTTTATTCTGTACTGTCCTGGATACATGAACATTTATGTTCTCATATTTAATCCAACACACCTCAACTTAACTCACTTAAGCCTTATAACCAATATTTGTAATAATTTAAACAATTAAAAGAACTAGTAAAGCTGTTTGAATATCCATCCCTCATCCTTGCTGGATAGTACCCAGCTGCTCCAAGCATCAACTGAATTGATATCTGTTGAGTTATAGCCTGTTAGGTGCAGCCTGGCTATCTTGTTGCCTATATCACTAGATCATGCTTTCTTCATCTGCTAGATTGATCTAATGGCAATGAAAAAAAGAAGAGCAGAAATGGACAGGTTAGCAAAGGCAACTTTAATGTGGTACATGACGTTTTGTATGATATATGCCCATTTCACAAGTAATGGATTCCTTTGTTTTAAAGATTATACTCATTAGAATTTATTTCTTAGAGGTCAATATACTGAGGGGAGCTACATATGCACACTAATTATGGAATTGTGTTTGCTATTTTCCTACTGGGACTTATATGCAAATACATCTGGTAGCAAAATAGCACATGCATTGTTTGTATGTGAAATTTCACAAAATATGTGGTGAAGTTAAAGTTTGGGCAAAATCAATTTTGCAAAGCAAATTTTATGAGCACTTTTATTATGCACTGATAGTTAATGAGCTATTTTCCATTGCAACATTTCATTGATTATTAATTTAAATACATTTAGCAAGTGTGAAGCTATGCAAAAATTTACAATTTGGAAAAACAAAAAATGTAGTAGAGTCTGCTTCACATTCTAGAAGGGAAAATTATGTGGGTTATCACAATAACATGCATTATTTTATGCACAAAGTGGGCTTTACAAAATGTTGCTCTCCTTAGAACATTGGCTAATGTACTTTCTGTAGCTGCTTTTACATCTTTTGTTTCTCCATTTTTTCATATGGAGCAGTGCCACATAAGTGTTTCAGAGGACATTTGATTGAGTCCGAGTTGAGGTTGATGTGTTCAAGTCTGACAAAGTTTTTTGACTTCTTGCCCTTAGATTTTGCTAATATGACACTCTAAGCATGCTTTATAAGTTCCTTCCATCCTATTCCAGATGTTGCTGACAGCAGCAGAGCAACTTGGCATGTCCAAAACGGGTTACTGAGGCCCATGTATACTGTAATGAAGTGGATAATGTATTATAAATCAGAGGGCATGAGCAACCTGAAGAAACCATGTTAACGGAGTTTAGTCAGTTTTCCCAAGATGTACAGGGCTTCTGGGCAGTCTTTTGAAAACATTTGAATGTATTTATTCACCCATGGCAGTGAATAACTTTGGTTGTAACTTTTTCAAAGCTCTGGATAGGAATGCATTGAGCTTTCTCTGAATAAATGTGTGGATATTCTTATAACATGAGTCCCATAGTTTATTCTGATCTGTAGAGTCATTTTTAATTCTGTGGCAGATTGATGGGAGTGCTCACAAATTAGAAGCTGATTCACCTAAGCTTGGGTGTAGAAAAATGCTGCTTTAAAATAGAATATCAGAACCATTCAAGCTTCATTACATGGTTCTTTCATCCTGTAGAGAGATATCTCATGTTTACCACTGATGCCCCAATTATGAAATATAATAGCCATGTACAGGCCAAATTCTGACAGGCCCCAGACACTATCACAGAAAGAGAAGGAACTTTGCCCAGGTGAACTTTAAAACATTGTTGCTGTGGAAAATGAAGAGGCTTTGTCCTGATACATTGAAGGATACCTTATCAGCTGTGCCTGTTTGTCAGTTCCTGTGCAAATATAAAGCAGATAGAGAGGCAATGACTTAAGATCCTAAGCAAGTGTCAGGGACAGCCAAGCAAGCAGAGATCAGAAAGACACTCATTCTTAGAGGAAGGGCATCCTGAAATGGAGAAAAATTACAGATGTGGTAGTTCACCCCCCCCCCCCCCAAAAGAATGGGAGGGGGAAAAAGGACCCCCAATATAGCAGGACCCTTCCCGAAGTAATGAGGAGGAGGGAAAAAGACCTGCAATATGGCAAAAGACTCTCCAACTACCATGAGATTATGCATGAGCTTATGCATATTTATCAGCTGGAAAGTATAAGACAGGGGGGGGGCAAGAAAGAATTAAAAAGGCAAGCAACAGACTCTGAAGAAAAGAAGATACAAACCCTGAACACAAACCCTGGGAGAAAACCTGGAAAGTGGATCCTGAGAGTGACCCTGAAATTTGTGTCGAAGCATCCCTAGAAGCTAACCAGCCCTCCCAGCTATCGAGAAGGGAGAAGACCATGTATAGTCAGGTGATTGGCAAGGGGAGACCCTGGCTCAGCTGTGGAGAGTGATACGGAGCCATAGATGAGGAAGGTGAGAAGCAGCCCAGACAGCTGGCAAGCACGAGAGCCAGAAGCTAGCTTCCTTCCTGCACAGCCTGCCTGCACTGCCAGCACCAAGCCCAGGAAGCAAGCCTCCCTCTGCCCACATTCTCCAGCTCTCCAGCCGGAACCTGCTTCAGAGATGAACAGAGGTATTGCCTGAAGTTGGAATCAGAGGTAAGTAAGTTAGCCATAAGTACTAATGTCTTAAGTAAGCTAAGGTTTATGACATGTGTGAAACTACCCATGATACAGAACTTTCTCTAGGGAAAAACTGGTGCTTAGTGGCCAAGATGTTAGAGATAGGAATTGTTGTTATTTTCTAAAAACTATATCCTGCCAAGTCTGATAAAAGTCTATTTCTGAGGAGAATACACATTGTCTTTTCCCTTAGTTAGGATTGAAGTAAGGTGGGAGGGCAGCTGGAAGTGTCTTGTAGCAGCAGATCCCTGTACCCCTAAACCTGCTTACAATCCTGAAAGTATACATGAGACCACTCCTATGAACCTTTGTCAAGAAACCATTATTTAATAACAAAGCATGGTAGATGTCTGCCTTGGTTCTATAAAGAAAAGTCTTTTCAATAAATCATCATTTTTTTATTAAATAAATGGACACCTAGTCTTCAACATTCTGAAGACAAGACATTGCTTTGACCTTTTAAGTTACAATTCTCTCAAATACACTTACATAGCTGTCCCCTTATTTCCCTTTATACTACGTGCCCAGACTTATTCAGAGGTGATATAGATTAATCCACCTTATGTTCAAGAAAATAAATGTTAAAAGCAAGCTAAATCCAAACCAAACAGCTAAATTCTCATATTTGATCTTCTGTGTTCTAGTCAGGCGGACAGACCTCCCAAATCATCAGGCTTAGTGCAATATTAAATTGCTTTTTTTTATTATAACATACTGTCACTTGGTAGGATTTATCTTCAGGGACTTGCAAACTGATCCTCCATGAGAAAATATATCTGCAATTAAGATGGAACATTACAAGGATGGGGGTTACATTGCTAGGAATGAATTAGGTAACTTAGGAACTAATATGCCCAAATTCCTTTAGTATATTTGACCCTAATTTGAAATTGTATGCTTCACTTCTAGTTTGTTAACAATATTTAAATTGACTCAATGCACATTGACAAGAATTGCTTAGGTTTCAAAATAGTGCCAGAAGTTGTCCAGATAATAGATTTTCGTATTGTGTATTTTCTAACTTCTTGTTGACTCAGTTGTTATGCTCAGGCTTGTGAACCCTTGGCCGACAGGAGGATGGTATACCTTTCGGAGGATCCGTAGGTTCTCTCGTTGGGTGGCGAGGCAGAGCAGAAGACGGGACCAGCTGACCCTTGGCACTGGGGACTGAGGCGACTGCGGAGGCGGATGAAGAGACGAGAAGAGGAGCTGTGTCTTCACCCCTGGAAGTCTGTGGTCCCCCCAGGAGGAGCCCGTAGGGACGCAGACTGCTGGGACTTAGGTGGACCTTTGAGAGGTCAGGTGTCAGTGCAAGGGCTGACTGGAGCTTCGCTATGGAAGCCCGCAGTCCCCCCGGGAGGAGCCCGTAGGGACCCAGGCCGCTGGGACTTAGGCGGGCCCTTGGAGACGGTAGTCTTGAAGGAGTCCTAGGTCGAGTGCCAGAGGGTCGTCGCTCACCAGTTCGAAGTTACACACCAGAGAATCACCACTTGCCAATCTGAAGTCAGGAACCGGGAACACCAAGACAAAGAGGAACAGCAATCCAAGCTCAAGGAACTCACCGAAGCAAGCAGACTAGACAGCGCTGGAGGACATTGTCAAGTCACTGAATTTATTTATTTATTTATTTATTTATTTATTTTTAGTTTTTTTATACCGATTTTCCTGCATAAAATGTATATCAAACCGGTTTACAATGAAACAGAATAAGCAGGAAGTAAAATTCCTTAGTCTAATACATTTAAATGTCAATAATGAAATAATTTTAAACAAAGCAAAAAGCTAAATAACATTAATAAAAGTTAAATTATTAACATAAACATAAATATAATTATATTAGAAGGAGCACAAAGGTTACCATGAAGGGGAGCACAAAGGGGAAAACCCCTTCGTTGCGCGACGCCTGGTGTAATCGCGCCGTTAATCGGGTCGCCGCTGGCTGGTCGTCATGACGTCGGGGGGGGCGGGTCTTCACATCGCTGATTTTCTCTTTTAACATCTCGGTTCATTTTTACTATTTTTTTGTGTCTTTTTCTCACAAGATGTAGTTTTCTTTAAGTGCCCGATGGTAGTGGGCTGCCCCTCTATAACAGCGCCTGGTGGAATCGCGCCATTAATCGGGTCGCCGCTGGCTGGTCGTCATGACGTCGGGGGAATGAATGAGCAGAGGAAGCTTCCTTTTATACTTCCCCTGCCTAGGCTGATCAGGAACAGGTGAAGCCAGTTAAAGGGATTAGGTCCCTTTAAATCTGTAGAGGAGGCGCGGCCTCACACCTAAGGATGGTGGTGGCCATCTTGGATTTTCCCCCTCGGAGGAGAGACGTCGCTGGACGCCGCGAGGGGGGAGCAGGACGGCTCCCCCTGCAGCGAGCAGCCCCGGAGGTCGTGCGGGAGCGACAGCCTGAATCAGAGCCCTCTCCCGGGCCTCCCGCGGTGAGGGAACACCGTGAACACGGTAGAGGGCTGCGGTCATGGCGCACCACGGTCGCGGAACACAACATCAGTTTTGTGCAGTTGGAGGATATTATAGAAGACAATAACACCCAGAATATACTTTGCCATGAATTTTTAAACAATATCTCACTATTATGCTTTGAAATCACATGACTTAGAAATCTCACTTAATCTTTGTTGCACTGTATAATATATAATTGGAATAATTATTTCTAGCAGAAGGACTGCAGTAATACCTTTGGAAATAGCTCATTTTGTCTTTCTCTAAATGTTTAATTTTGTAAGAAAGTGATTAAAAATTGTACATTATTGGTCCCTTGTCTCATAAGAATAAAATGAATGCTTCCAGTTCAAATTTGTACAAAACTATATTCACCAGTGATTTGAAGATCAAACAAGAAGGTCTGGGTTAGCTATGAGTATTATTCAAGAGTAGTTCACAATATTTTTGTGCCCTCCAATCAAACGCTACTGTGCCAGGAACAAATTTACCAACAAGGTATAGACTATGCCATCCCATCAATCCAGGGGATCTGACTTCCTTAAAAAAACAAAACATAACAGTATTGATCCAACCCATAAATCAAGAATCAAGAGTCACATTCAAGGCTTATTTCTTTCTTATAGCAAACCTTTGTCAACTCATGAAGGAACCGATGAGGGAGTTCTGGCAAAACGTTGTCATGAATGCCATTGACAACATCACTGATTCCAGGAAGGATCCTAAGCATAAACTTTAAAAGGAGAAGAGTGTGGCCAGAGTGTGTTCATATTGTTCAGGGTTTACCATTCCACAAATTCAAGTAAACACAAAGGGAATTTTAAAAGCTCAACATGCACCAAAACTGGGAGATATGCAAATATATCAGGCTGTTACCCCTCAACTGGATTTGAAAAGCAGCCCAAGTTTGTGGTTATCTCCCACTTTGCACACAAATGAAAAGTTCCAAAAAAGGGGTGGGGCATGGGCTGGGCAGGACATGGGCGTTCTTAGATTTCAAGTTCAAATTAGTGCATAAATACTTTCGCACATAGGTGCGTGCTGGGGGTCCCCTTGCCACATAACTTTACTTATGCTATGGAGGATATATAAGTAATAAAGATAAATAGATCAGGGGGTTTTAAGGATCGGGGCTAACGGCAGAAGGGAGGCTATTAAACCAGAGGGGTTTGGAAGTCCTGTCCCTTACCTGGGTGAACTGGGAACGAATTGGGAAAACTGGTAATGGCATTGGCACTCGTGTCTATTAAAATCCCCCCACTTATGTGGTAGAAACGGCATTTGCGTGCATAGGCACGCACCCACTTAAAATTGTACACACAAAACTGAAATCTCAGATCAGCAAACAAAGCCCTCCTAACCATCCCTTCGGTTAGGACAGCAAGACTGACCCAAATTAGAGAGCGGGCACTATCCTTAGCAGGACCGATACTATGGAACACCATGCCCCTTGAGATCAGATTACAGAAAAATTTCAAACTTTTTAAAAAAAGTTAAAAAACCTGGCTATTCAAACAAACGTGTTACAAAGAGAATGGAGAACAGGAAAATAAAGCAGGCAGAAGAACATCAGCTCACAGAACGTAGTTAAATATGTGCATAATTTGTTCAAAAGTATTATACATTAAAAGTAAACCTTTTACACGTATAAATGGACAAGATTTATGACATTCATCAAACATTCTTTATTGTTGAAACATTGTAACCGGAACCTTACTGGCACTTTGATAGAAAGTATTACCCAATACAATTTTAACATTACTATATGTGCCTGTATGTAAAGCGTTGTGATGGTATATAACTTAACGACGGTATAGAAAAGATTTCAAATAAATAAATAAATAGTAGGCCTCAGAGTAGCAACACATCCTCAGTGTGAGATCAGAGATAGTAGTAGTAGTAGTAATAGTAGTAGTAGTAGTACTGGTAAAGAAGTTTGATGCTTCCCAGTGGGAAGTAACTTGAATTTAAAAACACTATAGAACCCTCAAGTGTCAGAATTCTTCGTAGACTCTGTCATGAAGAGAAATAAATTGTTTTCCTGCCCTGGGAAGGTGGCTGGGGCCCGAGGTCTGGAAGCCCAGGCCTTCAGGTTTAGGGATATTTTTGGCATGTGGTTTAAGGGGAGCATTGAGACTATGAAGAATCAGGTTGTGGTCTTAAGGAAGAAAGGAATATTTCCCTACTCCTGAAATGTTCCAGGAAATTGTTTCATGTGAAAAAGGAGTAGAGTTCCATAACTACTATCTAAGGAAAGCATCAGTCAGAGACTCATTTGTCTTTGAGGGTCATTTCTAAACCATGTTAATTTCCCTTGAAGGTAATCTGCAAAGCTGTGGTTCTGAGTACCAGCAACTTTTTCAATACCTCCAGGATAAATACCGCAGTTTAGCTGCCCCCTGGAAATACATACAATGGTGGCCTTATATCCTGGTATGGCTATCTGGAATTCTAGCTAAATTTGTGTCAAATAATGTGGCTTTTAAATTTTTAAGCAAACCACAGACTTCTAGTTGCATACTTTTGCATAGTAATGAGCTGATTAGCATACATTTGCCTGCTAATTTGCTCATTACCGTACTGACAGTGCCAGAGGGAAAATACTTTGTGTTATTACTGCATTAATGGGTTTTCCACATAGTAAAGGCCAAACACAGCTTAGTAAATGACCCCATTTGTTTGTTTACTAAAGAGCTTCCAGTTCTCCTTTACTAGATTCCAGAGATCTGCATCCAGATTTGCTGGTACAATTAAAGGAAGTGACCACGGAGGGCAGCAGGCTTCTTGCAAGAGTACCTACTGCTAGGACAGTGTTTCCCAATCCTCTCCTGGAGGCACACCTAACCAATCTGGTTTTCAGGATATCTGTAATAAATACGCATGAGATAGATTTGCATATACTGCATGTCCAATGTATGTATATCTATCTCATGCATATTCATTTTGGCAATCCTGAAAAACCTGACTGACTAAGTGTGCCTCCGGGAGAGGTTTGGAAAACACTGTGCTAGGGTTTACAGCATGTCTTGTCAATTGATTGAAACTGTGATTTATTGGCGCTTTATTTTTCTGTATTGAATGTCACTAAAAGAGTGTGCTCACTGTGATTTCTCACCAGCAGTCAAGTTTGCCGGTAAAAAAAAAAGATGTATTATTTACAGTGGTGATTTGTGTTTATTTTTGCTGAACGGTTGCAGAGGATCTCCAGGAAGACCCTAAAGGCTTGTCCTTTCCCCCTCCCCGTGCAGAAATAACTTGAGAGCATGAGAGGTGAAATGGCCCATGAACTCCCATGTGAGCCCCTGTTTTTTTCCCCATAGCCAATATTTTGCATTTCTTGCAGTTTTCAGAATTTTCTTTGAAAACAAAATTGCTGAACAGAGAAAGACTTATACAGAATTTCTTCTGCTGTATCTGTCCGGCGTAGACATTAGTTACTGGCTTAATTATCTAATATATATCTTAAAAAAAAAAATTATTATTACATTTCATGGTATTCTTCCAACAGAAATTATCATTGGGATAATATACCGTACATATATCAAAAATCACAATGTGGGAGAGATTCAGTATTCTCAAAGTATACAAAGTTCTAAACATAAATATTTCAACATCACATCCTAGAACATAGCGTCAGGAGAAACAAAAAATACTTACCAAGAAGAGCACAGTAAATCAGTTTACCAATGTACTACTTGCGAAACTTCACAGCTTAGATTGTTGACTTGTATCCTTTAGCAAGGCAGATAACTGTCAAAAACATATCACCTCACCAAATAGCTTATAAACCTTTTAGAAGGACATTTCAAGTTAAATTGTGCAAAAAGGGAGGGCAATTTTTTTATTTTGAAAAGTGCAAAGAACAAAATATTCTTTAAGTAGGAAAAAAAAGAGGTCCTGCAGGGGAAAAAACGGAAACAATGTAAAACAACAAACAAATACATTCTACAGGAACCTCAGGGTGAATTTTAAAAGCCGGAAGCGTGCCAAAATCGGGGATGGGCGCTCATCTGCCACATGCACTTGTTCACCCGATTTTGTAAGCCGTCCACATGTGTGCACAAGTCCCGATGCACGAATATCTTGCATCGGGGGAAAAAATGGCAGAATGTGGGCAGGGCATGGGCATTCTGGGGCGGGGCCAAGAGATATGCATACAAGTAGGTACGCGCCTGGGCACACGCCCAGGTATATTTCAGTGCAAGGTTACTTCTGCTATGGATGAGGTGTAAGTCTGAATAAAAGTATTTCCAGGCATCTTTAAAGTGTTTGAGGGGTCTGAGTTAACTGGGGGGGAGTGCAGACTAAAGAACAGGGGGTTTTGGAGGACCTAGCTCTAGACCGGCCATGCCTGGATGCGCATCTGTTATAAAATTCCCTCTCTTGTGCATCTGAAAGCCGATTTACGCTGCCTTGCCACGCACAAGCTTCAAATTAGGTAATATTTTATAACATTACGCATATACGGCTGGATTTTTAATGGCCCGCACGTGTAAAGCACAGGGGCTAGAGGTGCCCGGTACAGCAGCCATTTGCTGCTGTACCGGAGAATCGCACGCCGGCAGGGTACCGGTGCATGCAACTTACTACAATTCCTTTGCAGGAGCAAAAAAAAAAGGTAACAAAATGGGGAGCCCTAGGATAGGGATAAGAGGCGGGGAAGGATAGGGGAAGGGGACAGGAGGTTAGGGTAGGAGGTAGGAAAGTTCCCTCCCAGTCCGCTCCTTAATTGGATTGGACTGGGAGGGAACTGGGGAAGGCCCCAATGCATTGCTGCGTGAATATGGACAAAATCAACCCTCCCTTGCGTGCGCCACCGCTGATTTTATAACATGCACGTGCCGGCACATACACGTTATAAGATCACATGTCCATGTGTGCGCATGCGCGTTTTTTAAAAATCTACCCATAGGATATAAAATTGCTGTGCACTGATACCCACGTGTATATGTGCACTCGTGTGCCCATTTTCAAGTTTCCCGTCCCTGGCGGATCAGGAAAATAAATGTCCAGCAGATTTTACTGCCATTTTCTTGATCCGCTGGAGCAAAGACAGCATTGATCCCTGAGGAAGGAAAAATCTTCGAAACATGGCCATGGCAGGTCACTCATTGGTGATAGCTGTTTCAAGTAAGTTTTTTTGATACATGGGAAATGTCATTTTTAAATAATTTTTCAAAAATATATATGTAAATGTGTTTTTTGATTAAAATATTGGCCTGATGGGTGGGCAAGGTGTAACTGATTATTAAAAATCAGCCCCAAACTCTAGTTGAGTCAGAGGTTTCCACCCTCCTCCTATAGAGTAATGTTGACATTTTTAAGATCTTTTGAGCAGCAATTGTTCCTGGGAGTGATTAATTGGTTTGAAGGTGTGACATCTGCAGCAATCTCTTGTCTTGTTTGTATGAATTATTTGATCCAACTCTCAGCTGGGGCATTCACCTTCTTCTGTCCTCCTCAGTTATAGCTGCATGTGTCTACTGTTGCATTGCTTCCTTTCTGTGCTTACCATCAATGCATATGTTCCATGGGAGGGGGAAGAGATACCCCCTGTTGCTGTAGTTATGCCTTGTCTTCTTTTTTACTTTATATGTGTTTAAAATATTTCTATTCTGCAGAAAACAACATACAGTTTTCTAAGTGAATCACAACTGAAACATAAAACATCAAGATAAATACAGCATAAAAAGACTCAGTTAACAAACAAAACAGCAGCTATGCAAAATAAAATAATTCAAGTAACCTGTTTTAAATAAAATTCAAAGGCTTGTGCAAAGGGAAATGCCTTTACATGCTTTCTAATGTTTAAGAAATAATGTTCTTCTCTGATAGAGGAAGAGAATTCCATAAAATGGGGCCAGCAATCGAAAATGAATGGGTTATGAGTATCTTTTAATCACAAGTTTATAAGCAAGGCAATAGCACCTTTTCAGGAGAGTGGAATGACCGTATTGGAACATAATTCGTTAAAAGACCTGTAAGATATTTAGGTCCATTTCCACTGACAGCTTTATAGATCAAAGTAAGTAGTTTAAAATTGTGATCCTATTATAATAGGTAGCTGATGAAATTCTTTAAGCTTAAATGCGATGTGATCCCTGATCCTGTAGTCCGAAATCAAGTAAGCGGCAGAATTTTGAGAAGCTGCAGCACTCATAAATAACATTTAGGAAGAGTTATAGTAGTCAAATGTACTTAGTATCAGGACTGTACCACAAACTGGAAGTCAATCTTTATTTAAAACATATTTGAGATGTTTCACCAGTCAAGGTTTATAAAATGCAGATTTCAGAACAGATTTTATTTGAGAGCTAAAGGTGAGCCTGGTATCAAGAATACTTCTTAGATCATGAGCTTCAGTCGAGGAAGGGAACATGAGGCCATCAATTTGTAATCATAATGGTGTTACTGGAATAGAGTTATAGCTCATCCAAAGGACTTAATTTTTCTGAAGATTTAAAGCCAGTTTAGTCTGAAACATCCACTTTTTCATGGCTTGAACACAGTAAGTAAGGTCATAGCAATTTGTAAATAGGTACCAACAGTATTTCCTATATTCAACTTCATAAGGCGTAATGAGCTTCCCTAGAGACAGGAAATATGGATGAAATAACACATGGGGAGCCCCTGAATCAATAGGTTAAGAGAAGAGATTTTATCTGTTGACTACACTCTGAGAGAAAGGATTGAAGCCAATTAAGCATCATGCCAACCATCCCAATGGAGAGCAAGTCTTGGCTTTTTAACCAAGGTTTAATAATTGAGTTGATTTCTGTTTTTAACCTTTTATTGGCATTTGCTATTGAGTCACTTATTGTGTAACAGGCACAGGGTTTTTTTTAGTCATTTTATGATTAATGTAGGACTGTCATATCGTATTTTGTTTTACTGTTTTAATTATGGATGTGATTTTTAATTGTTACTCATTCACTTCTATTTCTCTATAAGCAGTTAATCAAATTCAATAAATAATAATAATTAATAATATAACTAGCTAAGGGTGTCAGAAGAAATGTCTAGTGGGATAAGTATAACTGCACCTTCTTTGTTCATCTCATGAAATAAAAGTTCTTTAAGGGAAACCAGGAATATTTTGATACTGTGGTCCTGCCAAAAGCTATTTTGTAGGTGAAGCATCCTCATTAGGTATTCTTTTTTCTCTCTTTCAGCCTCACCCTGACATGCTGCAGCAGGAGGAGCAGCAGACAGAAGGAAAAAAAAGACCCTCAAAATCTCTCTTCCCATTGTTATGTTTATGTGAGAACGTGAACCCTTGGGCTGAGATGAGAGGTGTCTCTGCCAACAGGGAGGAGCCCTGTGAGCCTCACCATCAGCAGGCGTAGTCTCGGTGGCGTGAGACACATCTAGAAGTAGAGACTTTATTATGAAGGAAGGAAAAAGTAATGTCCACAGAGTTGGAGATGTAATATTACAGACCAGAGCAATGGGTAATACCCAGAACAAGGCCACAGATGAGAAGATCCGGTAGTGACCCACGGAGCGGGGTACGTTGGGGAATCCCTATGACGAGTGTAGGCACCTCAGGAACACAGATCCAGTAGTGGCCCGCGGAGTGGGGTAATCCAAGGATGTCTGTACAGTAGATGTTGAAGAACTGGTAGAGATGCCGGAACCCGGAAGTGGCTCCCGTAGTTTATGTGTCAATACTCTGCAGTGCAGGAAAGCTGAATAGCTTCTACTGACGAAAGGCGGTAGTGGCCCGAGGCTCGGGCTACACTGCAGGAATCCTCAATACAGTTCATATGGTAGAAGTTAATAGAGGTACTCACAATAGATGGTTCCTGGAGAGAAAGAGAGACCTGAGAAGCAGGTCTGGTAGTAGTGAGGCAGGTAGGCCCTCCAAGGAGCAGATAGCCGGGAATGCAGGGGAGCCCCCGAGGAGCGGGCACAGAGTGTTAGATGCCAAGACCAAAGTCAGGAACAGGAAGTCCTTGAGTGAGGTGGATTCAGCAAGACGGAACTCCTTGCTAACCCGAAGAAGGCAAGGGCTGGTCGGGTTAAATATGCTAGCGGTCTGACGTCATCGGGAGGGGACACCCCTGAGATTCCTGCCATGACATGTTCAAAGGAGGCCCTTGCATGTGTGCGCATGCCTAAGTAATTCCGGGTCCAAGATGGTGGTCGGCAGCGCCCACGCTGTCCCGGGAACGCTGGAGAGGTCGGCGGGGATTAGCAGAGACCGCCATTTTTCAAGACTTGACAGTGCAGGGAAAAAAGAGTTGAGAACGAGAGGTTGTAGCCATCTGTGACCGACAGGCATAGCACTCATGCTCCCTGAGAGGCACTGGGATACCACTACTCTTCCCCTGGGAAGGGAATAAAAATGTTTAAATCTTATTTTGTAAAATACACTTAATTTTTCTAATACATTTGAGGTCCTTTGTGGTTTACTATTATTATTATTTACTTGATATACCGCAATTCCATGAAAATCATCAAAGTGGTTAAGAAACTGATAAAAGACAAAATGAAAACCAAATTGTACAAAAGTAGAGTAAAATATAAAAGCTTATATCAAATAAAAGAATAAAAGCAGCATATCTCCAACATAACAGAGGAAGAAGAAAAAACCAGTTAAACATACTAATCAACATTGCACATCTGGGTAAAAAGCCAGGATATAAGACTTTTTTGGATTTCAAAAGATATTTTCTTTCTTAACATATTGTGTTCTGAAACAGGTGATATGCACATAGGGTGGAGTGTGGTATAACCAGCAATAAATAATTATAATACTCCATATGTGAAATTATCAATGCTTGAATTACAGTTCTCAAATTGGCCATATTGAGAAAAGATTTCCAATTTCACAAAAGATGAAGCTTTCCAAAAAGAAGTTGTTTTTACTACTTGTTTGATATGTGGGCATAAAGATAATGAGCAGACTACAGGAACTCCTAGGTTTTATGTCTGACAGATGACAGGAATTGTTAAATTTTCAAATGTCACTTTAAGAGTTAACTCAACACTAAGAAACCAGGCTAGAATGATTGTTGCGCTGGAGGTGGACCCTTGGCCTGGTACAGGATTGGTATGGCCCTCTGGTCGGAACAAGAGAGTGCCTGCCACCAGGAGGTGGAGCACACAAGGAGACAGAGGCTAGCTGGAGCTTCACCAATATCAATCCGGGGTTTCCGCAGGTTGAGCCCTTGGGTATCTGGACCGCCTGGACTTAGGTGGGCCTAGGAGGATCTCCCAGATAGATAGCAGAGATGTGTGTCCACCATGAGTAAAGGTGTGCGACTGGTGGAGAGAGGATGGGCTAGACCTGGACAGAGATCACCGGAGACCTCAGGAAGGAGACAGGATATGAAAGTCCTCCAGGCAAGATAGGCAGCCCTATAGGTCTAGTCAGATGAAGGCTGCGGGGGGCGTCCGAACAGGCTGGTCTGATGGTCAAAGGAGAAAATAGAGTATCCGAGTGGAGCGCAAGGGTCAAAGCCAGGATATCCACCCAAGGGAGGTCAGCCAAAGCAGGGGTCAATTCCAAGATCAGTCCGTACGTAGTCAAGGCAAGCAGAGGTCGGTTCCAGGCAGCGGTCAAACGTGATCAGGCAAGCAGAGGTCAGGTCCAGGCAACGATCAAACATGGTCAGGCAAGCACAGGTCAGTACTGTGAATCAGTCCGAGAGGGTACTACTGAAGAGGAACGTGGAGCAGGAATCAGGACAGATGTTGGGACACAGTGAGGACTACAGGAACGCAGGAACACTGGAACAATACAGGAAAGCAGGAACACTGGAACAACACAGGAACACTGGAACAGAGACTGGATCAAGGAACAAGGAACAAAGGACGGCAACTAGCTACTCCAATGGTGTCGACTCATATGCCAAGGCAAGGCTCTGGGGACAGGGCCTCACCTTATATATGAAGGCTAGGTAATGTCATCATCGGGAGCCTGGTCCACGCACACCTAGGGGTGGGGCTGACACCGAGGAGGATGCCAAGCCCCAGCGTGAGGAACGTTGTGAGTCGGAAGGCCCCGATGGGCCTGGGGATGCCCGGGAATGCTGCGGGCGAGAGGAGCTGGCTGTGGCTGCGAGGGAAGATGGACCAGGACCTGCTGGAGTGAGGTGAGTGGGCCTAGTTTATTGTCAGCAAACCAACTGTTAATCTTGGTAAAGCAATAAAAGATTTTGGTTAGCTAATCTAGCAAAGATGATCGAACAGATAGAAAAAACTGAATTTTGTCAGCATATATTTTAAAATCAACTCCTGATTTGGATAATATATGGCAGATGGGAAAGATGTACTGTATATATTAAAACGGATAGCAGAAAGTGCTGATCTCTAGGGTACAACTGATTGTAATGTGCAAGGAGCAGATTTAGTTGACTCAGTAGAAACATACTGATAGTGATTGTAAAGATAGGAGGAGAACTAATTGAAAACAACTGATAAAATGTCTATAGAGGACAGTCGTTGAAGCAAAATGGAATGGTCTATTGTATCAAATGCAGATAAAATATCTAGGCGTATCAACTTGATACCAAAATCAATACCTTTGAGAAATACCTCAAGAATTGGAGAAATTAAATATCTTAGCATTGTGAGTAGCCCTAAACCAAATTGAAATTCATTGAGGAAACCATTATCCTCAAATAATGTTTTGAGCTGATTAAAAAATACTTTTTCAATGACATCATCAGAAAGGATAAGAGGAGATAGGTCCATAATTAATAAGATCCCAAGGGTTCAATGTAGATTTTTAAAAGTTGGATCAATGGAAATAATTATAAGCGGCCCAGGTAAATGGACTTCCAATACTGATATGTTAACTAACTTAAGGCCTCATTTACTAAGTATTTTTCATATAGACACAGAATGAGAGAAAAGCTTTAGTAAATCAGTCCTTTAGAGATAAAATTGGACGTCAGAATGTAAAGCTTTCATATGAAGAAAGATTCATAGAACACAAGTTGATATTCATATTTCCAATTATCTTTTTTATTTCAAAAGTGGACATCAGTTCAAAGATCTCTCAATAAGGTTCCCTGGGAAACAAGGCATTGGCAACAAGTTGGTCAGGAATTTGAGAGCTTGAGAGAAAGTCTGGTAGCTTTTACAAAACAAGAACGGAAAAATCCTCAAGAGAGATGGCTGATATTCTATTCAGATGTTGTTTAGGGTGGGATGTGAAAGAGTTGTCAATATGAAGCAGCTCATGAGGTAGAGAGGCAGTAGCCTGAATATTTGAAGAATAGAATATTTAGCATGTCAGTGGATGTTTGATAAACAGACAGTGAGATTTATCAAAATCATCAGACAGTTTTTGACAGACACCATTGACACTTAAGGTGTCAAAGCGTATATTTTAGTCATCTTGATACCAGAGGGGGGGTAATGGCTATGCCAACTCTTGGTAACTCTGAGGGGCAAGAGTATGCAGGTCCAGTATGGAATCTAAAGCTTTGTACCAATCTGATACAGCTTCCTGTGCTGTTTTATGCTGAGATCGCGAATAATTTCGGCAGACATAGAAAGCATAGTTGTTCAGTGTTTACATGTGATTTTTTCTGACAGGAATGAGTCAAGTGGTAAAAAGAACTGGCTGAGACTAGAGCATCAGCTGAAATTGAATCAGAAAATTGATGCATGTTCCCGCTCACACGCCCGACCCACTCCCGGGCCCGCTTATCCTTCCTTCACACCAGCCAGTCCTGGTCGGCCTCCCTGCATCTGCCGCCAGCTCCTCTCGGTCACGGCCTTCCGTGGTGGCATTCCAGATGCTTCACCTCTCGGCTCATCCAGGCCTCACGGTAGGGCTCGGCGTCCTCCGTGGCGTCAGCCCCACCCCTAGGCACGCACACATGGACTGACAACACTCTTAAAGGGCAAGGGCGGGTCCCAGCTCTGCAGTGCACCCAGATTGATCCCTGTATAAAAGGAAGTGCCTCACATCACTTCCTTGCCTTGCAATCGGGTCGATCACCTAGTGATAGCAAGTTTGCCTTCCTGTGTTCCAGTCTCTCTGTTCCAGCGTCTCCTGTGTCTCCAGTTCCCAGCATCTCCTGTGTCTCCCGTACCAGCGTCTTCTGTGTCTTCCGTACCAGCGTCTTCTGTGTCCCCCGTTCCAGCGTCTTCTGTGTCTCCAGTTCCAGCATCTCCTGTGACTCCTGTTCCAGCGTCTCCTGCTCCTTCATCTCTCCATCCCTGGTAGTACCCTTCGGACTGATATCACGGTACTGACCTTTGCCTGTTCTTGACTACTCCATGATTGCTGCCTGACCTGACCTCTGCCTGGAACTCTGACCATTCTCGATTGCTACCCTGCCCTGACCTCTGCCTGGAACTCTGACCATTCTCGGATTGCTGCCTGCCCTGACCTCTGCCTGAAACTCTGACTATTCTTGATTGCTTGCCTGCCTGACCTCTGCCTGGAACACAGACTACTCTCTGATTGCTGCCTGACCTGACTCTGCCTGGAACACAGACTACTCTCATCTGCTACCTGGAACTCAACCTCCTGCTTGACCTGACTATGCCCGGAGTGACCTCTGTTACCGACCCTGCCTGGCTGACCATTCTGCCACCAAGCCTCTGGCCTTGATTCTCGCTATACACTTGGACCCTCTATTCTGGCCTCCTGCGACCTCTGGACTTCCTTATCTGAACACCGACCACGCACCCTTGTTCATGGTGGGCACTCCCTTGAACTTTCTCTCTAGGAGACCCTGCAAAGCCCACCTAAGACCAGGCGGCCCGGATAACCAAGGGCTCAACCTGAGGGAACCCCGGGGTGCTATTGGTGAAAGCTCCAGCTAGCCTCTGTCTCCTCCTGTGCTCCGCCTCCTGGTGGCAGTCGCTCTCCGAGTCCGACCGGCGGGCCGTACCAATTCTGCACCAGGCCAAGGGTCCACTCCCCGCGCAACAAAAATGATTAGAGCAGGGTTCCTCCTTATAAGTAAAGTGAAAATTCTCTAAATTAGACCACTTGCTCCAAAGGAATACTAAATCCAAAGTATGTCCATGCTGGTGTGTGGGAGAGCAAATGAACTGCTCCCAACCTAGAGCAGTCATAGAATCTAAAAAGTATTCAATATTGGCTAAATGTGATTTGACATCAACAAATCTTCAAGAACTTTACAATTCTCAGATGGACATAAATAGAAGCTGTGTCAACAGAGAGCAATGGGTGTTGAGAAAGCCAGGTGGACTGTAGACCAGACAAAGATCCTAACTGAGAGATGATAGTAACATGACATGGCATAACTGATGAGGTTTTTAAACATTAAGAGTGTTTGTACTATTGGCCTATCTCTCAGCTTAGTGTCTCCAGATTAGTTTTTTTATGTATGTCATGATAGAAATGAACCTCACTCTTAAGCCAAAATTGCATATATTTAGTAGCACTATTTAAATAATAAACAGTAATAGTGGTACTCTTTATAATAATACTTGTATTGTGCCAAAGTAATCTTCCTTCTGAACCTTGTAAGGTGAAGGTATTCATATCCAGTCCTCAAGGTCCGCAAACTGGACAGGTATTCACAGGGGCAGCTCTGCCTGAGGCGAGGGATGAGATGGCACTCCCCAGCCCCACCTGACCTCACCCTGCCAGGGAATGGCAGAGGTCAAATCATCAAGAGGGGAGTCTCTATGCAGTCTGGCCCTTTTAGTGATTTGAAATATTGCAGAAGGGGAAAGAAGGGATCCGAATTCCCGGAGGAGTGGCAGAGTAATAATGTTTCTAGGAAGCTAGCAAACCCACCATACTCCCAGGAACCCTAGGACCTGCCTTACACCATCCAATAATTAACTCATATAAACATGTATTTAAATTTACAAACACCAATAAAATATTTCAAAACAGCAGATACATCAAATAAAGTTCAATATTTAAAACAAGGCTAAAACTTATCCTATCGCTCTCTATACCTGAGAACTTTTGATTTCCATTCAGCCTGAGATTGTCGTGGATTAGTTGGGGAGAGAGAGGGTGCATACTTTATCCTCTCTCTCTCTCTCTCTCTCTCTCTCTCTCTCTCTATATATATATATATATATATACATACACTCCCTAACATACATGTTTGTTCTCTCTCACACATGTTCACTCATGCACATACTCTCACACGCAGGCTCTCTTCCTCTCTCACATAGACTCTCTTACATTCACTGGGCTCTCTCTCCCTCACTTTCACACGCATAGTTCTCTCACCCTGTTTCTCTCACCACAAGCTCTCTCTGACTCACTGATGCTCTCTCCTCACTCTGTCACGCACAAGATCTTTCTCACTCGTTGGTGCTCTCTCCCTTATTGTCACATGCACAAAAGTTGTCTCACACTCACTCTCACACAAGCTCTCTCTCACTCACAGGTACTCTCTCTCTATCACACACACACACACACACAAACACATACAAGCTGTCTCTCATTTACTGGAGCTCTCTCCGTCTCTAACACACAAGCACTGGTCTCCCTCTCATTCACTCTCTCTGTCACCCACACACACACACCACACACACAAAGCTCTCTATCACAAACAAGCTCTCACTCACTGTCACTCTCTCCCCCTCTCACACAAACAAGCTGTCTCATATTTTTCTTCTCCAATACACACAAGCTGTCTCTCAGTCACTGGAGCTCTCTCCCTCTCTTTCACTGGCACTCTCAGGCTGGAGCCTCTGCTTCAGATAACGACCCACTGGGTCTTTTCTTATGCATTGTGGACAGCAGGAGGTGGTATCAACAGCTCCACTGGGCCTTTCTTTATTCACCACGGCAAAAGAAGTGTCGTTGATGGCCTCATGGTGCCTTCCTTTGTTTCTTGGTGAGTGGGAGAGGAGATACTGATGGCCCGAATGAGCCTTTTTTGTGTGGCAATGGAGGGAGAGGTGCTGGCAGCCTTTAATTGTGCCGCGGGAGGGAGGAGAGGTGCCAGTGGCCTTTGATTGCACACCGCAGGATGGCGGAGAGGTGCCGGCGGCCTTTAATTCCATGCCATGAGAGGGAGGAGAGATGCCTGCGGCCTTTAATTTGCACACCATGGGCGAAAGGCCGAAGAAGGCAACTCGAGGCACGGGCTGTTGGTGCAGGAGGGAAAGGGAAGCGCTTATGCAATTTCTCATAGAGTAGCACCACTGTAGACTGTGGAGTGAAATCACAGTTCCTTCAGGCTAGATAGCAGAAATTCTGCTGTGCTGGACTGGAGGGATGGCTTCTGGATACAAGTGGGGTCTTCTATTTCGTTTGCCGGCAGGGGGTTGGAATCCTGCCAATGTATAGCTAATTATGTATCAGGAGGCAAGGGGAGGGGGCCACTGAGCATTTTGGAGGGAATTTTTTGCCGCTCAAAAATTTTGCTGCCTGAAGCGGCCGCCTCACCCTGCCTCATTATAGAACTGCCCCTGGGTATTCAGGATAACCCTAATGATTATACATCATATAGATTTGCATGCAGTGAGTCATTGTACATGCAAGTCTGATGCATAATTATTAGGGATATCCTGAAAACCTGTGTCATAATTTTCCCTGTGGGCCTTGCCTACGTCTCAAAGAATGAACATTGTGTAATTCTACGTGCTTTTAGGGTAGATAATTTTCAAAAAGGCATTTTACCCAGGTAAATCTCCATTTACCTACATAGATGACTTTTGAAAATTATCCTCCCTGGGGTCCATATCAAAAAGTTGTTTTGGCTAAGTTCAGAACTTAGCTGGAGAAATCTGAGACTTTAAATATTTTCCCCCACTGACTGGATATGCTTTAGCTGGAAAAGTTATTAGCTAGCTAATACTTGGGACAGCTAATACTGCTGTCAGTATTAGCTGTCCCAAGTAGCAGGGTAGCACTGAATGTCAGTGCTACCCTGCTACTTAAACGTAGCAGGGTAGCACTGACATTCAGTGTTACCTCATTATGTTTATCTGAGTAAGTCAGGTCATGGTCCACAGCAGGCTTAAAGTTATCCAGATACATTTACATGGATAATTTTAGACTTAACTAGCGATATTGAAATATAGGTATAGGCCAGATCCTTCATCCTCACTCCCTCGCCCCACCAGAATATTTATTATAAATGTCAGCAGCATAGCAGCTAATGCACTTTTTGTCATCACTACCACCACCAGATATGAGAATCTTGGCCCCAGCTATCCCCCAAACCCATAAGGCCCAGCCAGGAGTGAAGTAAGAGTTTACCACCTTTTGAGGAGTGGGGGAATTGGCTTACTTGACCAGTATTTTATTTACTTATTTTGTTGTATGTGTGACTTAACCAGCTTTATTTCAGTGTAGCTGGTTAGGTCTAAAATTGTCCAGATAAAGTTACCTGAATAACTTTAGCTATATTTATTTAAACAATTTTAACTCCACTTATTTATAATCTCAAAATAGGATAAAATAGGATAAATAGGATAAAACATAAGCATTGTCAAGCTAAGTGTAAAACATTGATAAGACAGGCGAAGAGAGAATTTGAAATGAAATTGGCCATAGAGGCAAAAACTCATAATAAAAACTTTTTAAAATATATCCAAAGGAAGAAACCTGTGAGGGAGTCGGTTGGACCATTAGATGACAGATGGGTTAAAGGGGCTCTTAGGGAAGATAAGGCCATTGCAGAAAGACTATATGAATTCTTTGCCTCCGTGTTTACTAATGAGGATTTTGGGGAGATACCAGTTCCGGAGATGGTTTTCAGGGGTGATGAGTCAGACGAACTTAACGAAATCACTGTGAACCTGGAAGATGTAGTAGGCCAGATTGACAAACTAAAGAGTAGCAAATCACCTGGACCGGATGGTATGCATCCTAGGGTTCTGAAGGAACTCAAAAATGAAATTTCTGATCTATTAGTTAAAATTTGTAACCTATCATTAAAATCATCCATTGTACCTGAAGACTGGAGGGTGGCCAATGTAACCCCAATATTTAAAAAAGACTCCAGGGGCGATCCGGGTAACTATAGACCAGTGAGCCTGACTTCAGTGCTGGGAAAAATAGTGGAAACTATTCTCAAGCACAAAATTGTAAAGCATATAGAAAGACATGATTTAATGGAACATAGTCAACATGGATTTACCCAAGGGAAGTCTTGCCTAACAAATCTGCTTCATTTTTTTGAAGGGGTTAATAAACATGTGGATAAAGGTGAACTGGTAGATGTAGTGTATTTGGATTTTCAGAAGGCGTTTGACAAAGCCCCTCATGAGAGGATTCTACGAAAACTAAAAAGTCATGGGATAGGAGGCGATGTCCTTTCGTGGATTACAAACTGGTTAAAAACAGGAAACAGAGAGTAGGATTAAATGGTCAATTTTCTCAGTGGAAAAGGGTAAACAGTGGAGTGCCTCAGGGCTATGTACTTGGACTGGTGCTTTTCAATATATATATATATATGATCTGGAAAGGAATACGACGAGTGAGGTTATCAAATTTGCAGATGATACAACATTATTCAGAGTAGTTAAATCACAAGCAGACTGTGATACATTGCAGGAGGATCTTGCAAGACTTGAAGATTGGGCATCCAAATGGCAGATGAATTTAATGAGGACAAGTGCAAGGTGTTGCATATAGGGAAAAATAACCGTTGCTGTAGTTACACGATGTTAGGTTCCATATTAGGAGCTACCACCCAGGAAAAAGATCTAGGCATCATAGTGGATAATACTTTAAAATCGTCAGCTCAGTGTGCTGCATCAGTCAAAAAAGCAATAGAATGTTAGGAATTATTAGGAAGGGAATGGTTAATAGAACAGAAAATGTCATAATGCCTCTATATCGCTCCATGGTGAGACCACACCTTGAATACTGTGTACAATTCTGGTCGCCGCATCTCAAAAAGATATAGTTGCGATGGAGAAGGTACAGAGAAGGGCAACCAAAATGATAAAGGGGATGGAACAGCTTCCATATGAGGAAAGGCTGAAGAGGTTAGGGCTGTTCAGCTTGGAGAAGAGACAGCTGAGGGGGGTATGATAGAGGTCTTTAAGATCATGAGAGGTCTTGAACGAGTAGATGTGACTCGGTTATTTTCACTTTCGAATAATAGAAGGACTAGGGGGCATTCCATGAAGTTAGCAAGTAACACATTTAAGACTAATCAGAGAAAATTATTTTTCACTCAACGCACAATAAGCTCTGGAATTTGTTGCCAGAGGATGTGGTTAGTGCAGTTAGTGTAGCTGGGTTCAAAAAAGGTTTGGATAAGTTCTTGGAGGAGATGTCCATTAACTGCTATTAATTTTACTTAGGCAATAGCCACTGCTATTAATTGCATCAGTAGCATTTGATCTTCTTAGTGTTTGGGAAATTGCCAGGTTCTTATGGCCTGGTTTTGGCCTCTGTTAGAACAGGATGCTGGCTTGATGACCCTTGGTCTGACCCATCATGGCACTTTCTTATTTTCTTATTTACATAACACAAAAAATTTAACGACATATACATCATCAACAGTGATTTCATAACAATAGAGTCAGAGAAGAAAGACAAATATTCATCAACCAGCGAAGCTAAGTTTGTCAGGAAAACTAGAGAGAAGAAATATGTTTTTAGCTGCTTTCTGAACTGTTAACAGGTCATTCTCTGCTCTGAGGTCATCTGGGAGCCTATTCTAAACTATAGACCCAGCTTTACTGAAATGTGTTATTGGGATACCGATAGATGAGCTTGCTTGAGAAAAGGTATTTCAATGAGATTTTAGTAGCTGAGCAGAGACACTGAGTAGGACAGTACCTGCATATGGAAGAGACATACGGGGGGGTGCCAGGCTATGTAAAGCCTTGAGTGTCGTAACTTTATCCTCCTAGAGAGGAAGCCAATGGAGGCTAACTAAAAGTGGAGAAATATGGTCACGCGCAGCAAGGGACCAGAAATGACAAGCAGCAGAGATTTGGATGAGTTTGAGGGCCTACAAATGAGACTCAGGATATCCAAGAACAAAACATTGCAATATTCCAAAGAGGAAAGAATGAACAATATGGTAACAGGTTTGGAAATCTGAGTTTAGATACAGAGATCTATATCAGACACAGTCCAGATAGCAAAGTTAGCTGGATAAACATATCCAGCTAACTTTGGAGGTATATTCAACATGCAGCCACACTATTCAATATAGATGGTATCTTAATTAGTTAGCCAGCTAAGTATATCCAGCTAACTTTAGGACAGCTCTTTGATTTGACCAGACTTAGGGGGTCATTTTCTAAAGCTAGTGCACGCGTCCGCCCCGAGAGGAGGAGTTGGGTGGACGTGCGAAGACAGCATTGACGGCGAAAGGTAAGCCTTTTTGCTTCCAATTTCATGCCCAATAGCACCACCTTTTTATGATGGCGCTATTGGGTGCGAAAGCGGCAGTGATCACACACGCGGATGCGATCGCTGCCGACTATCGCAGGCCGCCCCCTGCTTCGTCCCCCCCCCGCCCCCCTGTATTGCGTGATTCATGATGCCGCGGTATGTTAGAAAATCTAGCCTTAGCTGGCTAAGTCATCAGCTAATTCTAAATTTTGGAGTTAGTCGGTCAACTTAGCCGGCTAACTCAACTCCTCCCAGTTTTGTTCTTGGACTACTCCTAACTTATCTGGCTAAATTCTAGCTGCCTACCTTATGATCCATCTAGAATTTAGTAGAGATGAGCTTAGTTTTTCCGTGTCGGGTCAGATTTCAGTTCGGGTGCTTCTTGGAAATTTTGTTTCCCACAGATCATTTTTTGGCGGCACGGATCGGGAAAAACAAGTAGGAAAACGAATCGAAAAAAAATCAGAAAAAAACAACCCGAACCCTAGTTCATCTGACTCATCACTCTTGAAACCATCTCTGGAACTGGTATCTCCCCAACATCCTCATTAGTAAACACAGAAGCAAAGATTCATTAGTCTTTCTGCAATGGCCTTATCTTCCCTAAGAGCCTCTTTAACCCCTCGTCATCTAACGGTCCAACCAACTCCCTCACAGGTTTCTTGCTTTGGATATATTTTAAAAAGTTTTTACTATTGCCTCTACGGCCAACTTCATTTCAATTCTCTCTTCACCTGTCTTATCAATGTTTTACACTTACTTGACATTGCTTTTGTTTTTTTCCTATTTTCTCAGATGGATTAAAGAACAATTAACTTCTTTTCCCTGATTACATTAGGAATTTTGTAAACTCCAATGTTTTTTATACTTGCAATATTCAGCATGTATCACTCATTTTAAATGAGGGTTCTCTGAAACACATAAGACTTCAGACTGCTTGAGTTTGAATTTAGATTCTATTCTTAGGGATGGTAACTTTAATACTGGTATGCAGGTGCACATGTGTGTGTGTTTGCTGACTCATGACCAGAGATGCAGTCATTTTAACATGCATGTACATTTGCGCATGTTATAAAATAGCCTGAATGTGTGTACTTGTCTGCACAATTGGCCAAATGCTGTAACTACCATGTAAGTGGGAACATTTTATAAGGGATGCATGCTACCCGCCATAGGTAGCTTACCCAGTTTGTTCCCAGTTTGTCCCATTAAGGAATAGGACTTCCAAATCCCCCTAGTTTAACAGTATCTCTTTCCTCGCTCGCACCAATCCTTAAAACCCCACTGCTAGCCTAGATTTTTTAATTTTTTGCTTACACGCCATTCATAGCAGTAGTAAAGTTTGTGGCAGTAGTAAAGTTATGGGCACATTTCTTGGCCTTCTCCAACATGCCCACATCTCACCCACCATGCCCTTGCTTTGCCCCTTTTTCAAAAACTTTGCATTGTGTGCGTAGTGGAGATCGCGCAAATATGGGTGCCTTTTAAATTCGCTTGGCACACGCTGGCCTGACTTGTGCTCATATCCCCTGGTTTTGATGCGCGCAGGGCTTTAAAATTTGCCTTACAGGGTTTATTTCAGTAAACACCTATGATCAATGCTGCTTTGAATTTGAAAACCTATCAACATACAGGGTTTCCTTTCTTTCCAGTCAATTGCTGATGCAGAGTCTGATAAAAAAACTTTAGATGTTCTTTAGTGTCTTATATTAAGTAAATAATTTTACTCAATTTGAGTTCATATATATGAACTCATAGATATATACGTGGGCCAGCAATTTTTTCTGATATGTGGCAATCATCTTCACCCAGTTTCCTTTCATACATTTTTTTCTGTTAAGCTGAGTAATAATACTGCATTTCAGCTGTATGTTAAAATGAACTAACACTAAATTTTAAATTGTATGCTTTTTGACCTCATCAAGTCAATGTACATGTCAATCAATAATATGTATGTCATGTTAAAACCATTGTGAATCTTTTTTTTGGACGACAGTATAAAGGGCTAGTTTTTCAAAGGTTACGCGTGCCAGACCTATTTTCAAAAGGCCCGTGATGAGCGTAAGTCCTGGGCTTGCAAAAAGGGAAGGGGCGGGAAGGGACGGGGTCAGGGGCTCCCGGCAGAGCAGCCATTTGCCGCTGTGCCAGGGATCGTGCACGGGCCAACTGGGCTGAAGTAAGT